>NW_023462887.1:0-10239 GCF_013731165.1 Rhagoletis pomonella | reverse complement strand
CGAGATACAGACCAAAACGTGGACCCGGGTAAACTTAGGCTGTATTTGTTTAATATCGGCATAAAATGAAAGCTGTTATGTCAAAAGTATGCGGAAGCAAATAAAAAAAAAATTAAAAAATTCATGAATACCGTTTTAGTGAAAAATAAAATTGAGTAATGCGGACAGTTCTTTAATCTTCTTTAATATAAGAATTAATATAAAAATAAGTAGGGTTTTCCTTCCTGACGCTATAACTCCAGAACGCACGAACCGATTTTCACGGTTTTGCATTCGTTGGAGGTTTATAGCTAGGAAAATTCAGGAAAAATTTCAATAGAAAAGTATATGGTGTGTGAGTATCCCCCACGAAAATAAGTATGTTTCATTTAAAGTAGATGGTGCCATTGTTTAACAGCTATTCATTGTACTTTGCTCAGTTAATTTCATGTGACACTAGCGAATACCCGGCGTGCTTCGCTGCGCCTTAAAAGTAATTTTGTTTTGTTACTCCCTCTCACAACATTTGAAAATATTATTTAATATTGCTGTACATATTTGTATAGTAGGGAGATTTTTTCAAATTATATAAATATACGTTATTTGAATATTGAATCAATACACGTTTGAGGAAAGGGTGCGATAGTAGACTCCAGTTATAAGATTATAAATTAAATTTCCAAGAGAAAGTCGGTTCTTTACATATTTTCTAATTACCTTCGAAAATATATTAACTCAAAAAAAAAATAAACAATGCTTCATAGATCGATTTTTTTAAATCTAACTTCATAAAGTTCTTTAAAAATATTTTGTAAATGAGGCCATAAGAGCTTAGGGGGAGAGTTACAACACAAAAATACATTTAAGGCGCAGCGAAGCACGCCGGGTAATTGCTAGTAAGCTATAATAGCAATACTGCTCATTGATATAGTTCGG
The DNA here is from genome assembly GCF_013731165.1 of Rhagoletis pomonella. Classification (NCBI taxonomy): domain Eukaryota; kingdom Metazoa; phylum Arthropoda; class Insecta; order Diptera; family Tephritidae; genus Rhagoletis; species Rhagoletis pomonella. The sequence goes on along the minus strand of NW_023462887.1, from coordinate 9,324 downwards.
CACCATTTCGAGACTAGTTCTAAAGTTTTCCGGACTAGAGCATGACCTTTTCAGGACTATTTTGGAACTGGTTCCAGACTTTTTTGTGAATATTCCGGGACTTGTTCCGAATTTTTTCGGATGCATAATGAACTAGTCCGAGAATATGTTTGAACTAGGTCGGGATCATTTCGGTACTATGTAGTTTCGGAATTTTTCAGGTCCAGTTCGGTAATGTTTCGTGTTCAGTTCGAGTGGAATATGGGGCACAGATATTTAGACATCAAACTTTATGAGCACCTGGAACTCAGGCCTTTATAAAAGCTTCTGTTAAGTTTCGCCTGTGCGTAATCAAATATTGTAATCCATTTTCGACCACCTTCGCAATGAGCTTGAGAACTCAAACTTCAGACTTGGCACAGAGCCCAAAGTTAACCCGTACTGCTAATCCTACCGACAGAATTTTGATCGGAGATTTAGCCGCCAAAAGACTTTTCAGCTGACACGTCAGCCATGCAGTTTTTTGTATGGACACGTAACTAATATTCCGAAGAAATTAAGAGAAAGGTCAGGCACCCACTGAAATAATTTCCTGCTTGACTATCAGATAAGATGCTTAACTTATTCTTAATGTCACAATTTTACCAGTGTGTATTCGGTCAGAAACAAAGGGACGTAACCGCAGCATTTTCCAGTTCAGAAAAAGAAGCCAAAGAGGTTGTCTAGCGGTGAAATGAAGACAAAAGAAAAGTACCTCTTGGCAACATATAAAGAGTCCACACGATACGGGACACACGTCACTGTTGGCAGCTATAACTTTGAAGTTGTGGCGGACTTTGTCTACCTAGGATCCAGCATAAATACCACCAACAACGTCCTCCTGGAGAACAACCGAAGAATATTTAACTCTTGTGAACAGGTGCTGCTATTGGGCAAGCAATTAAAAAGTAGAGCCCCCTCTTGACGAAAAAAAAGTTACGCTCTACAAGTCTGCCGTCATGGTCGCTCTTCTATATGGCGCAGAAATGTGGACGTTGTCGAACAAAGATGAAAATACTTTGGGTGCTTTCGAGAAAATAATTATACATAACATTAACGGCCCTGTTCGCGTGGATGACGGGTTTAGGAGAAGATGTAATGACGAACTCTATGAGCTACTTAACGACATGGATAGATTTAAGCGCATAAAAATACAGCGATTGCGCTGGCTTGCACATGTTATACGCATGGATGACGAGGCTCCGGTGATAAGATGCTTCAACTCCGTATCCACGGATGGACAGAGAAATCAAGGGCACCCACGAGCAAAGTGGAAGGACCAAGTGCAGAAGGACCTGTCTGCCTTCGCGATGAGCAACTGCGCAAATACGCACAGGAGAGAGGCAATTGGAGAAACTTTTTGGCCTCGTCCCAAACCGAAAAACGGTTGTAGTGTCAAATACGAAGAAGAAGAAGAAGAAGAAGAAGAAGAAGAAGAAGTGCATTCAAAGTAACTATGTCCAACCATAAAAAAATATTCACTTAGCTAAAATTTAATACAGCCATTTAATTAGTTTAGATGAAAGAGCCCATTCTTTAGCAATTGCTCCCCTGCAGCAATATATAGTCATTGATGCCAAAATCCCTATTTCCACATTGATAAGCTTCCATGACAGCTTACCATTCAAAATTAGACCTAAGTGCCAGTCTATTTCGTAAAGCTGCTTCCAACTGAGGTTTAAGTAACTTGTAGTTTCTAGTTCTGTCTTGACACAATTAACAGTGAAATCCACTGGTAGTCACCCACTTAGTCACAAAATTAACGCAACCTTAAATTAGATCATTGAGGGTGTCCGAAAATCTACCTCACTCGTTTACATAGGCGACCACACTACATTAAACTCCCTTCAGCTTCTTTAGAAAATGTCGTTTGCGACCACTATCCAGAGAAAAGACGAGAGTACTCCTCCTCCTAATTGAGAGAGGTGACGGACCCTAAATATAGCAGTATCATCACTTTCTGATATATTTCCTTGGTCTTCCCTCGAGCTCACCTGTGTGAAAGGTTAGGCAGGAAAGAAGTGCTGGATAGGCGTTATGTTAAATAAGAAATTCCATTTACAATATTACCTGTATAAAAAGTATTTTTAAATTAAAGCTATCCAATTAAGAATTATTTGATACTCAAATTTCGGAAACCTTAAAAACGGTATGCATTGCGAACAAAACTCGGTTAACCTGATACTAAATATTGATAGCGGTGACCCTTTCGCAGCCAAATCTTTAGGAGTATTTTTCCGTCCGGTGGCTTAAATTTCTTTCCAGTCCCTACTTCTTGGATACCATTCGGCGAACCATCGTTGAATCGAATTTATTCTTTCATTAAATATCCTTTAATAAATTAAAAGAAATGAGTCTGGCATTTTATCTAAAAAATAAGCCTTTCTTAATACATTTAGATGCTCTGCTGGTAACACTCAACACATTCGTCTTCAGATTACCTTCGTAGCTACTATCCTATTTATCTGTTATATTAGTATATATGATGGTATGTAGAATGTACATATGCATGTAAGTGCATGTATTATAAGAGATGCATCTACATATAAACCGGATACTTGAGGTCCAATTCCACTAAGCACTCGCATGCTTCTAATGCGCTCTTGCGGCTTCGACTTATGCATGCTAAGAAGCTTCGTACTCATATCAATTTGGTTATTACTTATCTCCTTACATGAATTGCAAGTATGGCATGTGCTTTTCAGTCAATTAGTAGCAATGTACATATATGTGTATGTATATCTGTGCCAGCCAAAGTGCCCGACTTCCAAGTATGCCCTGCTGTTCATATGTCGCTGGTGTCTATATGGCTTCGCCGTAAGGCAATTCTGTTTATGACAACTAATCGTGCGGCTGATGGTGGCGATTGTCGTCCTCGACGTGCTGATGGTTTGCCAAGTTCGGTGTCAGCAATTCGTTTGCCGCATAATGATTCACTGTCATGTGTACGAGCATAATGGCGAACGTGGTGGAGAGCATTTAGAGCTGCGTGATGCAGATAAATGGTACGTACATACATATGTATATGTTGGTTTGTGTGTTCGAATAGATTAAAAATACTTGTTTGGTTTTTGTGCTGCAAACGCTTCTCCAAAGCAGTGCGAAAATTTTTGTGGAGTTCATGAGCTAGGAAAAAATGAAAAAAGAAGCTGTTTTACTCAAATATCGTAACAAAAAAAGAACAGTAAAGTGTCATCCAAAATTCTAGCATATTTTCTTTAGTGCAGTCGTAGACACATTTTCCGCTTCATTATCGCCTACCTCGCTAGCGGAGTTTCCTTCCAACACACAGCAGTCACGTGCGATTTTATCTCCTTTCGCGGTGTTATTTGCATCTGCCTGTTGAGCACTTGTGTTGATAATTCTTTGTTTTCTATAAAATAGTTTGTGGTGATATCTTTTTCGCTCAACCGCATTTGCATATCTAAATTGCCGCATTTGATTTTTATCTACAAGGGTTAGTATGTGTGTGTTAAATATTTCGAATTCCGTCAAATATTCTTGGGTATTTTTTCTAAACTATACAGAATATAATCATGCAAATGGTTTGTGAACAAAAATAATGTTGAATACTCTTAACCCTAGATTGGTAAACATCGCCTGTGAGGCGCAACAAAATTTTTTGTTTTTGCGGTATTTCCAGATCCTTCTCTCACGTCAAAGCGTGCGTTCATGCGAACTCAGTTAAGTTTTGTATAAGCTTGTGTGCTGTACGTGTTTTGTTTAGCTCCATTGTGTTGCCGAAATATTTATACGTACGTCGCCTATAAGGCAATGTTTACAAATAAAGGCATTTTTTTATAGGTATTTTTTTACTCGCAAAACTTTTTTAAGCTATAAGCTTTATATTCCTTTTTAATATGATAGTTTGATCTAAAATCTATAAGCTAAAGAAATTTTACAAAAATATCTCAAACGGAATATTTTTTTTCAAACTATTTCTGTATACCACCCATTAAAAAATGTGATTTTCTAATATGACTGTAACATATTTCAGATATAATTTTTTTTTTTATACCTTTCATGAGCATGAAATGGTATTATAACTTTGGTCCGATGTTTGTAAGTACCAGAACAAAAAGAGATAGACCCATGAAAATGTATACTTATATGATCAGAACGTCGAGCTGAGTTGATTTAGCCATGTCCGTCTGTCCGTCTGTCCGTCTGTCCGTCTGTCCGTCTGTCCGTCTGTCTGTCTGTTTGTATGCAATCTAGTCTCTCAGTTTTCGAGATATCCGGATGAAATTTGGAAGGTGGGTGTATTTTTATAATGTATTAATCATTTGTCGGAACCGGAAGAATCGGACTACTATAACATATAGCTCCCATACAACTGATTGTTCAGATATGAGATTTTTCATTATAACTTCGCCATTTATGCAGCTAAGAACATGAAATTTTGCAATACTTGCACCCATTATCAACAGAATACTTATAGTGAAAATTACAAAGATCGGATCACTATAACCTATAGCTCCCATACAACTGATTGTTCAGATATAAAATTTTGCGTTATAACTCCTCCATTTATATAGCTAGGAACATGAAATTCCGCACTGTTTTCAATAATTATCTACAGAAAACTTACAGTGAAAATTAAAAAGATCGGGTAACTATAACCTATAGCTCCCATACAACTGATTGTTCAGATATGAGATTTTTCGTTATAATTCATCCATTTATGTAGCTAGGACCATGAAATTTCGCGCTGTTTTCACTCATTATCAACAGAAGACTTACCGCGAAAATAATAAAGATCGGGTCACTATAACCTGCAGCCCCCATACAACTGATTGTTCAGATATGAGGTCTTTTATCATAACTCCTCCATTTATGCAGCTAGGAACATGAAATTTCGCACCATTTTCACTCATTATTAACAGAATACTTACAGTGAAAATAACAAGGATCGGATGACTACAACATATATCTTCCATACATCTGATTGTTCAGATATGGGATTTTACTGTAAAACTTCTTTATTTGAATAGCTAAAACCGATAAATTTCGTAACATATTTTATAAATAATAATACAAAGTCTACTGTGAAAATCGTCAAAATCTATGCTGTATAAGCTTTATCTCCTATAGCACTGATTGTTCAGATACCAGTTTTTGCCATATATCTCCTTTATGTAGGAAACTAAACCCAATAAATTGTGTTACCGGTTTACATACCGATCACATAGCGGTGAAAATCACTTAGATTGGTGTCATATAAAGTATATCTTCCATACCTCTGATTGTTTAGATGCGATTTTTTATATAAGTATGTAGCTCCTCTATCGATGTATGCAGATGTATTCAAAAGCAGTAATCTGTCAAACTAAAATTTGCAGATGTTCATGAAAGGTATGAAGCCTTCGGCATAGCCGAAGACAGCGCTGCTCTTACTTGTTTTTTTATAAAAATAGTTTTTTATACACTTTTGTTACAAAAGATATAGTAAATACGTTTTTGCTTTTGTTTGAATAATTTTTTTTTTATTAAGGTGAAACGTTCGGTTTTTATGAAGGTAGCCTCATAAGCGATGTTTACCATTAAAAGGCTAAAAAATATGTTTACCATTCTAGGGTTAAGCCCTGTGGCAGTGCACGTAGTGGAAATTTAAAATTTCAGTTATGCCATTTCCTGATTTTTTTTTCAAATTGGGCCAAAAAAAATTTATATCTTTTGTACGAAACCCTGTTTACCTAGCCACTACTTTATTATAGATAGATAGTTTTGCCTATTCTGCGCCGAAACACACACGCTGTAATCTTCGGATATTCCACGTTTGTCTCATAAATTGAACAGCTACAGTACTGCCTATAATAAACATGAATAAACACGCGAGCTCAAAAGTTTACCGCAAAAACAGACGCTTAAAAACTTCGGCGAAGAAAGACGCGTTAACCTATTTGACGGCGAAGAAAGTTAAACTATATTTGCAAGTGTAACAGTACACAAATTCCCCAAAAAGTTTTTCGGGAATTACGCTGAAGTGATAGTCCTTGACCAGGTACATATCTATGTTTACATGTCTTTCTTCACTAAAGTTTTCTTACGTGTCTTTCTTCCTAAATATTTTTAACGCTTCCTTTTTCGCCGTCAAAATACTCACGCGCTTTTATTTGTTTGTAATGACGATAAGTTCATCAGCAACATTCTTTTTTAGAGACCCAATCAAATCTTTTTAACGAACCGACGGGAATTCTCCTTACACGGCCGACGGCCCCCTTGAGCTCTTCGGTTGGACCATAAACTGCTTGTTCGACAGTAACGAAAGGTACAAGCAGGGTTGCCAGGTGATCGGTTTTTGACCGGACGGTCCGGATTTAAGTCCGTTCGTCCGGGTGGAAAAATATTAAAAATTTACTGTGAAGTGTGTGACCGGGGTGCATCCCCCTCCCCCGTTTCATTCCATAGCCAAACTAAGAGTTTTTCAAAAACCGGACACCTGGTAACTCTGGGTACAAGCAAAGACGTGCAGGAAAAGAGTAAAATCAAAATCACAAATCCGCAATAAATGCCCACAACTGACTCAATAATAAGCACAGTCAGACGAAGTAAAAGCAGGAGTAGTTGGCCTGAGCGAATTTAAGGTTTTAATTTTTTTTTAAATTTTCAGGAACTTTAGAACTACTGAAGAGCTACTCAGAACAGTTTTAATTTTTTTTTAAATTTAACTATTTCGTTTTTTTTTCGAAAAAAAAAATTTCTTTTCGGCGTAATTTTGCAAAACTTCTGCTTCTAAGGAACTCTACAAATATTAAAGAGCTACTCAGAACACTTTTGATTTTAATTTTTATTTTTTTCCAAACATATAACTTTCCCGACTTTTTTGAAAAACAAATTTTTTCGGCGTATTTTTGCAGATCGTTTTTTCCCCCTTTCCAGGAACTATTGAAAAGCTAATCAGAATAATTTTTGGTTTGCCTTTTTGCGACATTTCTAATCTTTTTTTTTTGTCAAAATATCCAGAACTTTTTTTTTTCTTTTGAAGAACTCTAGAAAATTGAAGAGCTACTCAGGAGAGCTTTTTTTGTATTTTTGCGTCATACGTATTCCAACTTCACAGACATCACGCTGGAGACTGATGAACGAAAGGTTGCAGAATGCCTCCTCAAAATTAAATTCGCAAGAGGTGAAGGAGGATGAGCTGGTATGGTTATTTTATTTGGCGAGGGAGCCTTAAAGGTGTTGGCAGATAAGTCTTTGCGTAAGTAAGACAACGTGAGTCAAGCTTCTTTTCAACTTGAAGGAAGTCAATGAAAATGTGACTTCTGATCTAGAGTTATCGAATTCTTCCCATCTTCTTATATAAATCTTAACTATACTAAGTGCAATCCTTTAAAAGAGGTTCTTACTGTGGTCACTAATCTCATGCCAGGAATGAGTTCCTATGCCCCACATCGTGCTTCAAGTCTCAAAGCTTCAATGCGCTAAGAGATGGTATCTAGCGTTTGACAGAGTCAGCTGATGCGCGGCAGCCTGACTATAGGCGCCCACAGAAATGTGCGTCCTACCGACTGAGTCCGCGCGCAGATATGTACCTAAATATAATGGGAGAGGTAGGCATTGGACAGTCATTAAACGTACTGACTTTTTTGTTCTCGTTTCTACAAAAAATGTCGCCTTTTGATTGCTCCTTTCTATTTTCGTGTTCGATTCTAAAATAAAGGCAAACGGAAAGAAAATTTTGTATTCTTCTCTTAAAATGTCAAACTCCTGTAAGGAAAAAAAAAGGCATACTCTCTGCCATTTGAAGCCTTGCCAAGGGAGAAGGCTACCCTGAAAATCGGATGGATGCTTAAAACGAAAATATTATGAAATTCGTGAGCTAGACTAGGACAAGTTCGTAAAACCATGCCTTTTATAGAGTTGAGTGTAACATAAAACACATTTTGCATCGTGGAAGGACAATATGTTTGAAAAATAATAATAAAATAGTATAATAAAATTTTCCAAGAAAAGCGCTACTTAATTTTTCATCCTTACAAAAGCTCTATTTGCTTAATACAGCCATTGCTGCAATTAGAGCTTTATTACATCTGAACATGTTTGCATGTATGTAGATACATAAATATATATGTATGTATGCGTAAACATTTTCCACGAAGGAAGCTTAAATAAAAACAAGCCGCAGAGCAATGCGCAACCGACTGCATAGGGGATTTGAAGCAATGCCAGCGCCGGAGGTTACATTTTGGTAGCCGCCTTGGCATTCATGTCTTTGCTGTTACAAGTAACCATTTCGCATAAATTGATGTGTTTTGCACTTTGTTATGCAATGATGTTGTGCTGTAATATTGAAAGAACATTTGCAGTGCAACCTTGAACTTTTTACAAACGACTATTTGAGCGATGGGATATACGAAAAATGAGGGAGATTCATTTTGGTAGCAAACTAATTTGCCTAACTAAAGTAAGAGCTGCTAACTCACAGTATTCTGCAAAATCGGTGGTACTTTTTTATACAAAAGGGATGTGGACACGGATACCAATGGGAGTGTAATTCCGAAAGCTAATAAAATTAAATAAAACCAAACAAAATATAAAGACACAAAACAAAAATTAAATGAAAAAATTTGAAAAAAAAATTAATAAAAAGAAGTAAAATACAATAAAATCAAATCAAATAAATAAAGTATTGTAATAAAATAAAATGAAATAAAATATATAAAAAAATATGCAATATCAAATAATGTAAAATAAAATTTAATTTAATTTAATTAAAATAAAATATACAGTCAAAACAAAGTAAAATAAAAAATTTATGACTTAAAATAATATAAATTTAATTGAAAATAAAATAGAACAAATTAAAATTAAAGTAAATTAAATATAATATAGTAAACAAAGTTGAAACAAAGTAAAATATCAGAGTGATATAAATTAAAACAAAATATAATAAAATTGTATTAAAATAAAATAAATAAACCAAATATATAATTCAATTCAATTAAATTAAAATAAAATATACAAAGTCAAAATAAAGTAAAATAAAAAAAAATTAATTATTTAAAATAATATGAATTTTCAATTAAATTCAATAAAATAGAATAAAATTAAATTTAATTAAAAGATTAAATGGTATAAATTTAATTTAATTAAAATATTTTAAATTAAATTTAATTTAATTTAATTAAGTTAAATTACATTAAATTAATTTAAATTAAAATAAATACAAACAAAGTAATCAATAAAAAATAAAATAAATTAAATTAAAATATATTAAAATTATATTAAAATAAAATGAAACAAAATAAAATCAAATTAAACTAAGTTAAATTAAATTAATTTAAATTAAACTAAATATTA
>NW_023462886.1:0-16561 GCF_013731165.1 Rhagoletis pomonella | reverse complement strand
TTTTTTTTTTGCATTCACATTCTCTATGTGAATGGGTATCAACCATTCCATAACACACTACATATTTTGTGTTTGCAATTTGTAACCAATCTCAAGAGTGGTTGTTAAATTTTTTAAATCAAACAATCACATTTTTTAAACGAAAAAAATGAGAATGCACACTCAATTGATTCAATCATTACACAGCTCTGCTAACTACACACATAGATACATGAGTACCAGGAAAGAGTTCTTCAAAAGTAATATGTATTTTGAACATATGATTTTAGCCTTTTGAGAGCCGAAGGTGAATTGCTAAAACTTTTTGAAATTCCATGTTTTAGATTTATGAATCATGTCGGTACCTGTCGGTTACATGTCGGTATGCGTAACTGCATGGTTCTACTGACATACTTAAATAGAATGGATTTTCGAAGTTAAAGTCAAATTTATGCTAAGATTTCTTGTTCACATAAATAATTTTAAATGACACAATTACGGCAAGGAAACATCTAAATAACTGAAATTAGAGGGTTAAGAAAGCAACAAAAAGCACGAATGGGTTAAACGAAAAGGCTTACGTGAGCATTGACATAAATAATATTTAAGGTCAGTTTAAGAAGGCAAGGTTGTTCATTAGACCGTACCACCCTACAAATAAACCAAAAACAGTTCGCGGAAAACACCCATGAATGCAAAGAATTCAAGAGTATTCAACAATTTTTATTGAGCTTGTGGCCGTTTTTAATGAAAACCTATTGTGGAAAAGCAGCAACAATTCGAAAAAATTGTAAAAGTGATAGCTATTTCGGAAATCACCACATTTACTCATCAGACTTCTTCAGTGGGACTCGAACCCGCTGACTCAGCCAGTTGCCTACGCACTGTGCTAAGTTTCGACGACAAGGCTTGATAGTTGACTCTTTCAATAAGCTGAAGTCGCCCATGTCCAATCGAGGGAGGAGCCGCCGCATTGGGGAACTTATACTTCATCGTGAATACGACCAGCTCCGTTTTGCTAGGGCATTCTACGGAGCATTTACGGCCATTGTAGCAGCTTAGCTATCTAGACCATGCTCTACGAATGGTTGCAACCGTTTCAGTCCTGAAAAGTATTCTGTGCCGTGGTAGTAGAGGGATAACTTTATTGACTCTGAAAACTAGCGAGTAATCCGTATCAACAGTGAACGGTACGCCCTCAAAATATGGGAATACTTATTGAACCACCCACAGATCCACAGCGGCAAATCATTTTTGTGATGCTTCTTGTTACATCGAGTAGTTTAACGCTTAAACCGACCAGAAGAACCCGTACGCCAAAAAGTACTTACTTAAGCTCTGACATTTACTTATAATCCATGTTGTGGGAATTTGGAAATCTTCAGTATAAAGCATGATAAAAACATTACAAGGTAAATTCAATCTCTCATTTCATCGGCCATGATTTTTTTCTGACGTTTGCCAACATTTTAAAATCATATAAAACTGAAAATAAAAAAATTAAATTCTTCACAATTGTTGTTGTTTGAGATTGAAAATGAGATTGTGTGTGTGAGTTTGAGGTTTGATTTTAAAATTATATTGTTGGCAAACGTCAGACTGCCTCTCAATGGTATTACCTTGTTATGTTTTTATCATGGTATAAAGTATTTTTATTCTCTAACAAGTGTTACGTAACTAAATAAAATTTATAAAAGTAAAAATGGCTGATGGAGAATGGATCACTCCGCGACAAATTAGTGCACTTGATCCTGAGGAACCGCAAGAATACATTCGTTAGAAATTAGAGATTTACGTGAGGAATATAGTGACGATGAGCCCTTGTTAACTAAACAGATTGTGGACGATAACGAAGACGACTGCGATATAGAAGAAATGCTGTTACCAGATTATGAACCGGAAGATGAAAGTAAAGTTGATGAAGAACTTGATGATTTACCAGGTGCAACCGGGGAAACTACATACATGTACATACTCAAATCATTATTCGTGAAAGAAATAGTAAAGCAAAGTAATGTTAAGAACCCAACAAGAGAACAGCGCACATAGAAAGCCGAAACGAAAAGTGAATTTGTTGCGTATTTGAGTCTTATTGTTCTAAGTGACACATTCTGGTTACGTTAATGATATATGTAAATTTGTAAAAAACAACTTCACATCCGATATAACGTGCTGCAATGAGTGTACGATAGTTTTTTAATGATCCACAATAATCTACATAGCAATTATGCAGCAGGAGCCAATGCCACTATTAATGAGAAACTGTATCCTTCTCCTGGTGGAATTGGTTTCCCACAATATATACCATCAAAACCTGCTAAACATGAAATAAAAGTGTGGTGGGTATGAATGAGACTCCGCTTGTTATCCATTGAAAGGGCAAATCTACATGGGAAAGGCGGCCTAGGTGAAAGAGTGGGGAAGAAATTGTGCGTCAATCTTTTCCGTGGAAATGAATGAAATGTTCTAGATCTGGCTCACTTCGCTGCGCACATAATTTACATAGAGAACAATTCATCCCTGACGGCTTCCTTCATCAATTGCATATATTTCCATACACGGTGGGCAGGAAGCAAAGATAGGTTGTATAAAAATGTCGACAAAAACTGAAAGCAGGGTTGTATTTGTTGATATTTTTAGGTTAAGAATCCCTTTGAATTTAAATCCTAGCTGCTCCTGTTTTAAAGATATCCACATTTTACATAGTTATGATAGGACCGACTTTTGCGAAAGAGAAAAACATCCTTGTGAATTAAATATTCAACAATGTATGTGTGAGTAAATGTGTGTATATATATTATGTGAAAATATAAGTTTATGTAAGTTTTTAGCCGGTTTCAATCGTTTCCAAGGCGCACCACGTAGAGGCAACTTACTTTGCACCTCTTTGTTCTTTTTTTTGGTTTTTTTGGTTTTATTTTTTTATATTTTTTTCTTGCTTTATTTTTTTATATTTGTTTTTTGTTTCCTTTTATTTTTTTTGTTGGCTTACCATATAATATAGTCACGCATTTTAGTATTTAAATATTTTATTATTTAGTTAAGTTTTTATATATGCTGGAATGAAAATGTCATTACAGTTTTCTTCAGGCGACTCACAAAAGTTGGTTTATCAATCATATTTATTTTGAATCTATCCCAGAATTTAATGAATTCCCTATGAACTGACTTCCCGGCCTGCTCGGACCATAATCCTAAACCATCGTTATTCAAGAATGAAATAGATTGCTTTAAATGTTTAAGGATAAAATGGATTTTGACAGTTTGAGAAATTCCAGTACTTTTCAAAGCTGTGCGGAGTTCGTTAAGATTTTTATCAAAATTACTAAGATCCGCTTGTTTTGCGGAAAACCATGTATTCACGATTTTGCTCATGGCTTTGAACGAGGCAATATATTTGGTATTGTTTTTACTGAGAGTTTCTTCCATACAAACTATGTTCGACATTTTTTTGTATGTGGAAGACACTGTAAGCAAAAAATAAATAATTGCAAAAAATCAACGAAATTTTCTGGTAACTTCAGACTTGCACTTTACTAATTGGCTCAAAAGCTACATTTTAAACATTTTTCTAAAAGATCTGATTAGAAATTGTGATCAGATGAAAGTGTCTCCGAGCCAATAATTTTGTACGGCACGGTACTTATAAGTAATCTAGGTTTCACGAAAAAAAAAAAACAAATACAAGGTAACATTAAAATATCAGTCATTTGTTTCGTTGCTGTGAGCTTGTTTCAAAACTTCTGGTTTTTGCCATAATTGTAAAACTCTGTGCATGTCATTTTAACGTATTTAGGTACATACTTATATTAATCATCAACTATTGCTTATGCAAAACGTGCTACATTTAAAAAAAAAATCGCATATGAAAGAGCACCAACCCAACTCGTAATAATTTAAGTATACAAATTTTAGTATTTAGTATAGAAATATTCAATTGAAATACGCCAATATTAAAATGAAGCGCTTTGCACTTAACGGATGCTTTTTCATAATTAAGTTAAAAAAAATTTATTTAAATTCCATGCTGTCTGTAATGGGATTTGAACCCTGACGCTCTGGAAATTAGCAAATTGTGGCAAGCATCTTCGTGCACTCAGCTACAGCCAGACATGTAAATGTGCACTCAAATGTTCAGTTTGATTCAACACCACGTGTGCGTGGTATGAAAGTATTGTTTTTAAGTACGAACATTTCAAAACGATAATCAAATAAAACATATTCATGTTTACTATGCGTTATTTCCCCCAGTAAATTCATAAAATTTTTCTTAATATTACAACGCCTTTTTCTCTCAGCGTAGTCATTTTTAAGCAAAATTTGTGCAATCAAATCGAAAACCGGGACACTTAAATGAAACCCGGGACATTTTAAGGTTGGACCGGGACAAATAGTCTAAAACCGGGACATGTCCGGGAAAACCGGGACGTCTGGCAGCCCTACACAAAAAGCGCATACTTTCATGCGATTTTCTTTATGATCGCATTTGTGTTCTGGATGTACAATAGTCATTATTTCCTGACAGAAGAGTACATAAATACCAAAATAAATCTCATACAAGCTTTGAATTTATTTACTTATTATGCGGAGTACCGTTGGCCCAAGTTAGAGCATTTTTATTTCTTGCACAAGCGCAGTGCGACTGGCCTGCGCTACTTGCTTATAGCAACAAACCTTTAATAAACAAGTAAGAAAGTCTAAGTTCGGGCAGAGCCGAACATTAAATACCCGGCGCACGTATTAAATATATGTTTTTACGCCTTACCGAAAGCTACGGCTACATGGTAAGCCGGGGCGTATCAATTTTGAGTAAATTAGAGTCCTTAGGTCGATTTTGAAGTTTCAAGCAGTTCTGAAATTTACCGTTATATGAGAAGCGGCCGTTATTTTAGTCCGATTTCAATAATTTTCAACGGTTTGCTTATATGTGGCAAGCACAATAACCACACCGAGTTTGGTACAAATTGGTAGAACGGTTACTGAGATACATATATGTGATCATAAGTGGGCGGTGCCACGCCCATTTTCCAAAAATTTATCACAAACGTATTTCTTGGTAAAGAATTGTTGCAAGCATCAATTTTGAACAAATTAGCTTCAATATTTACTGATTTATCGAAGATTTTGTATTTCTCTAAATTACCGTTATATGGGATGTGGGCGTGGTTATCGTCCGATTTTAAAAATTTTCGGCGATTTTGTATGCTGTACCAAGGCCGATAACTGTGCCAAGTTTGGTAGAAATTGGTACAGCGGTTACCAAGATATACACATGTAACCATAAGTGGGCGTGGCTACGCCCATTTTCCAAAAATGTATAATATTCTTATTTTTTGTAAGTACCAATTTTGAGTGCTTTATCTTCAGTAGTTACTAAAATATCGCAGTTTTCGTATTTTTGGAAATTACCGTTATATGGGAAGTGGGCGTGGTTACAGTCCGATTTCGCCCATTTTCAATAGCAACCTACCTTGGATTAAGGGAAACCTACATACCAAATTTCGTTGAGATATCTCAATTTTTACTCGAGTTATCGTGTACACGGACAGACGGACAGACGGACAGACGGACAGACGGACGGACAGACAGACATGGCTTAATCGATTTCTTTTTTCATCCTGATCATTTATGTATACATTTGTCTATATCTATCTCGATTCGTTTTGGCTGTTACAAACAACCGTTATGTGAACAAAATTAATATACCCTTGTGCACAAGTGCGCTCGGGTATAAAAATTACTACCGTATTATATAGCATACAATATTGTATACATACATACATATATTGCGATATTGAAAGTGTTTGTAATGAGAAAGTTCACGCTACAGAAAAAGGTAATTGTGGTGTTTTACCTAAGTTGTATACCGGTAGCGCCCAATAAATCTCGATCAATTATTCTTTCGGTAGCAAAAAATGAAAATGTTTCACATTGATTTGATCCGTTTTAGTGAGTTAAAAAAGGAGAACAGATTTGTATGAGATTTCTTTTCGTATAAATATGCTCTAATTATCGAGAAGTACGCCTTCCAAATATATCCTATCAGAAGTATATAAAATGTGGATATCTTTAAAACAGGAGCAGCTAGGATTTCAATTTAAGCGGATTCTTAACCTTAAGATATCAACAAATACAACCCTGCTTTCAGATTTTGTCGACATTTTTATGCAACCTATCTTCGCTTCCTGCCCACCGTGCATATGCATACCCGGGTATTCAGCTGTTGACGTAAGGGGTAAAAATCAAAAAAAAATGCCCAAATCCCTGACTCCTCCGGTGTTCCAATCCCTCTCAGGGACTATAGTGTAAAACACTTTTACTGGCGATATCATGAAATTTCACGACATTCCGATTGGTAGTTTACATGATATATGTTTCTGTTGACATAAAGGTGAAAGCACTTTTGCAACGCAAGCGAACTGCAGAAACTTTCAATACCAACAAAAAAAAGCTTGTAAAATTAATATCAAATGCCATAGCAACAAAGCTAGCATATTAGCAACAGCTCCAGTTCCATGTACCCACGTAGTCACACGTACATAAGTACATACATATGTACGCATGCTTTTGGTGTCCCTGTCACTTGCTCGCTTGGATACCCCCCAACATCTAAATTATTAGTTTTTCCTTTTCCTTATCTGAGTTGGGAATGCCTTAGTCGTAGATGAATCCAATTCTAATTATGCTTTCGTTTCGTAGTCTTTGTTGTTTCATTGATGTCAAAACGATTCACTTTCATTATGTTTAGGTCGAACTGCACGTTGGCGCCCTACAGCTGAATATTTAGGTGGGTGATGCGGTTGCATGCCAAGCAGCTAACCAGGCGCTTACCCTATGTACCATTGAGGATTTATTCCATCTTCAGCTTTTGATCGTTTCTCAAGCGCTCTCATTGCTAATTATCCCAGCTGCCATTCAAACGCATTATTGGCCACTCCAATGTCAGTATGCGCCTCATTGACTTTTGTATTTATGTGTGTAGTATAGTGTGTGTGTGGTTTTTTTTTTGCTTGGTTCAGTACTGGTAATGTGGTGTAACAGTTTTTGTTGCAAAATTCTCTAGCAGACTGAAAGTGTAGCATCTACCTTGGTCAATGAAACACAAAGTAATAGATAAATGATTGAGTAACTGTCCTATGGACCACCAGCCACCACATCGATTGATACAGCTCTCTCAAAGGATAACATTGCAACTAATGGATTTATGTAAGTATGTATTCAAAGGCTTTAAAGGAAAGTTTATTCGGGCTATAATTGTACCTATGTAAGAGGCCATGTGTGTCTACTATCCTACTAATATAATAAGCGTGAAAGTTTGTGAATGAGTGAGTGTGTTTGTTTGTTGCTCTTTCACGCTGAAACGGCTAGACGTATTTCAATGAAACTTTGCACTCTTATGGGCTATGACCCGGATTAGCATATAGACTACTTATTTTTAGAAGTGGGTTGCCACTTTTTTCAAAAGTTAAAATCAACTATTTATTAAGTTAGATAAAATATTACAACATTGTGGGTGTCAAACAAAAGAAATTCAAAACCGATTTATTTTGACAATTTTTTTGAAAAGAGTTGCCACCTTTTCATAAACTTAAAATCAATTTTATTAACATTTAAATCGAATATTTTAATATGGGCACCAAATTAGAGATGTTTAAGACAAAATTAATTATGGATATATTTGAGAAAGGTTGCCACCTATTAAAATATTCAAAATCAATTTACTTAATTATAATATATTTTCGAAGAGAGTTACCACCCGTTTAGAAATTTAAAATCATTTCCTACTAATATTATACATGTGATAGTTTGTGATTGAGTGAATGTAAATGTTTGTTGCTCTTTCATGCTAAAACCGCTGGACGTATTTCAATGAAATTTAGCACACTTATAGGCTATGAGCGGGATTAATATATAGGATATATTTTTTTTAAGGGGTTGCAACTTTTTTGAACGGTTAAATCAGCTATTTATTAAGTTGGGTTCAAAACCTATTTATTTCAAAAATATTTTTGAAGAGACCTGCCACCTTTTCATAAAATTGAAATTCATTTAATTAACAATTAAAATCAAACATTTTAGTATGGGTACCAAATCACAGAGGTTTAGACAAATTTATTTCTAAATATTTTTGAAGATGGTTTTAAAATTTAAAATCAATTTACTTAAAACGTTAACCGAAATGTTTTAATATGGGTATCAAACTGGAGATGGTCAAGAAAGTTTCCTTTTGAAAATATTTTTGAAGAGAGTTGCCACCCGTTTAGAAATTTTAAAAAGTAAAATGAAATATTTAAAAATAACAGGGAAAGATTTTAGAAAGCTTTGCGAACTTTCAAACCCCCCTGCAACTGTGGGAAAAGTATAATACTGCTTTTTTGAAGACATTGCCCACAGGTTTCAAGAAACAGCACATGACGACATATATTCCAACGAAGCTCTGAGACTAATTGAGGAAAACGGATGTACATTTTCATCATGCCCACTCCACAGCGAACGGGAGAACTGTTCAATGGATTATTTAGGGAGTTGAATTATAATACCACGAACTTGGCGGCTCGTCACCGAAACGGAACGGAAACATTTGCCGAGCAAAGGCTAATTTTCCTTAATATTAAGTACCGCGTGGAGAGCGGTGACCAGGGGAACTGGCAAGACGTTGCTGCTGAATTTACTACTGGCAGAGTTCCGCAAGGATAAAAATGTAGCACGAGTGGTTACATCCTCAGGGATAGCAGCTACCTTGCTCAGCGGAGGAAACACTGAACACTCGGCGTGTAAATTCCCCCTGAACTTTGCGAGTCAGGATACACCAGCCTCACAACTAATATAAGAGTCCAGCTGTACAATTATCGAGTGTTCGGACTCTTTGCTCAAGACCGCCTTAAGTAAATTTGGCACAAGAAAATTTCTTAGCCATTTCTTGTGCATCATTTTATATGGAGTTTTTGCTTTTCTTGAGAGCTGCGTACTGGCCTTTAGTTGTGAAACTGTCAAAGAAGCCTACCACTATGGAATGAGCAAAGAAAGCATCAGCGCCTCGCTACTACTCCATGGGAACAACTCGTAAGAGTCGGGGTCTCCCACCTCAGGTTATTTCCTGGTTCAATTAAATCGTAGCTAAGCCCATGAAGTTTTATGAAATCCTCGTCTAGTGGAATGCACTAGAGAAGACTGCGCTAGTCGAAAATCTGGAATCAATGGCGGTCAAACCTCAAAAGCTTCCTATGTTTTTAAGTTTGATTAGCTTCCGCCACGTCGTGCTCAAAGCTAGTAGAACAATGCCTAACTTTTGTTTCTGTTTCGAGACAGCATCATCGAGAAGATAGAGAGTGCGAGAACCTATGACTATATGCAGACTACAATTGGACATATACATATGTAGAACTCGTTTTAGTTAAATGAAGGCAGAGAAAAAATTTGGATATTTACAATGGCAAGGTATTCACGCGATGAAATTAAATATCACGTTGGTTCTTCGCAGTCGCATAAATATGTATGTGCTATAAGCTATATTCATTTCATTATCGAAACTACGCAATCTCTCTAACGATATTTTTAGTTTTTCTTTGTTTTCGTTCCAAAAAAATACACTCGCTAAATTAAAACCATATGAAATCAGACCAAATAATCTCTCAAGACAAACATTCTTCTTCTTCTTGTTAAGCTTGTCAAGCGTGTTTGTTTTATGTCAAGATCTCGAGAGTAATGATTATTTTCACTCTGATCGTTAGTCAGATATCGGGCATGTGCAAATTTATTTTTAACACTTCTTCAACATGTTTAAATATTTACTTATCTTATCATTTAAAATTTTACGAAAATGTGTTTCCAACTAGGATTTATCAACTTATAAGAAAGCTTCAAAAATTTGTCTGAGAGGCAGCTCTTTAGAATTTTGCGATTATTATAATAATAGAATTAGGAGTAATTTAAACTAATTACGAAAAATATTTTGTATAAATTTTTAATGCAGCTTTGGGCCATAACATCAATGTCGTTATATACCAGAGCTGTGTAATGATTGAATCAATTGAGTGTGCATTCTCATTTTTTTCGTTTAAAAAATGTGATTGTTTGATTCAGAGCTGTAAAACTGTGAACTCATTTGAAATTAAAAATCATCAGTTTTATATTGTTATGTTTTCATTGAATTCTCCCTTATTGAATAATGCGGCTTAAAGTTTTCCAATTCTACATTCACTCAAAGTAGATACGATTGCACACATTTCCATATTCAAAGAAAGATTGAAAAAATTGAATGACGAACGATTCACTTTTAACACTGAATAAGCACCCAGATGAATGCAGCTTTTGCTATGTGTGCACACATCCACTCAGTACCAATCAATTGATATAAATATTTTGAACACACAAAACCCACTGAAAAATACGCCAGGTTGCATTTTATTAAAAAGACTCCAAAAATTCAACACGCAAAATAGGTAATAGAGCGTTATCATCAGTTTTTTTCACTTAAATTTGTACAAGGATTTATAAGAATAAAAATTATTAATTGGATAAATATTTTTTAGTGAACGTGTCGTTAGAATGTCATTATGAAAAATATAAAGGCTGCGTTTCTTTATACATTCCGGATAATCCCATTTCACAGCCGGAATAAACAGAATACGTTTGAAATATACGTTAACATATCATCAGGAAAGTTCTAAAGAATAAGTAAACAAAAAAGTTTATTCCAAACATTCAGAATGAATAAAGAAATTCAGCCAAATTATTAATGATTTTAACATCTCTGTTTAGAAAATTGTCAGCTTTCCAAAAAAGTGTTACCAATATACCATTAATAATGCATAATGCATAAATTAGTACATACATGTATAAGTCAATATAAACTAACAAATTTAAGAGCTTCTGGTTCTAACTTTAGACATACATATACATTTCATTATTTAATTATAAAAATTTTTGATACAAATTTCTTCGTACTTTTTTCCGTCGCTGTTGGGTCAAGCAGTTAATGAAGATTCGAAAATCGAATTTGTTGGTTTGTGGAGGTTTTTTCATTTACAATAAGCCACAAATTATCAACATTTCCAACAAAAAAATATTTAACAAAATTCGTTGGTCTCTATTTTCATTAACATCCTTTTCCGAAAGTGCAATATTTATGAATTTATACCCATTTCATTGAGCACGCTTTGTTTTTTTGGTTTGTTTGTTAACATCAAAACTACATATCGACACCTAAGTGGAAGATCGACCTATCTCGGCAGCCAGTTCGAAAACTCCCTATCTCACCCTATTTCAGAATTTTGTTGAAGAACGCCCTATCTCAGAATGCGGTTCAAAAACGCCCTATCTCGGCAAATTTTCAATATATTTTCATTTGAGATAGGGCGTTCTTCAACCAAATTCTGAAGTAGGACTTTCATAAAAAGCTTTCTGAGTTAGGGCGTTTTTGAATTGGCTGCCGAGATAGGTCGATCTTCCAATCAGGTGTCGGTATATTAATAAAACATGATTAAACATTGTCTGCTGTAACCTATTTTAGAAATAATTTATTTATTAGGATTTGCAATTTGAAAAAATCAGTTCCTTCCAATTTTGGGAATCAAACGGGACCCCACACAAGCAAAAATCGTTTTCTACAATCTTTATTAACCTGAAGGGCTAGACAACAAACAACCGCTATGCGAACAAAGTTATAATACCCATGTGCACAAATGCACTCGGGTGTAATTATTTCTTAAAACATTATTCTAAATGTATGTTTTGAGCAAATTGATTTCAAAAGTTAGAAATATGTCCCATTTTTCAAAAATGTATAATAATAAACATGTGAGTTTTTTAGCAATTTGTTTTCTGTAATTAAGGAAATATTGAATTTTTTGAATTTTTCGAAATTACCGTTTTTTGGGAGGGACCAGGTTATTGTTTAATTTTTGAATTTTCAATACGCTTCTGCCCTGCATAAAGGGAAACCCGCGTACCGAATTTTCTTCCGATATCTCAACTTGTCCTAGAGTTATCGTGTACACAAACAAACGGCAGACAGACAGACGGATATGGACTAATCAACTTCTCTTTTTATTCTGGGCATTTACGGTATATACATACATATGTACATAAATGTAGTATATATCTATCTCGATTTTGGTTGTTCCAAATATCCGTTACGTGAGAAAAGTTATAGTATAGTATTGCGGAAGTGCGTAGTAAATATGTTTAAATAGTACACCTTTTAATTAATAATTAATAAAAAAAATTTTACAATGTAACTCCTCAACCCCTCTATAAAGAAAACAAGAACCATTATAAAATTTCGTTTTGAAAGTTTTCAAATTTGAAAACTGAAGAAAAAAAATCATATAAATTAAATTTATATATACATATATTCTGGGAAAAATTGTCTACAATCAATTTTTAAACCCTTTTCGCAATTGTAACCGGTAAATTTTGTTACCATCTCATAAGCTGGTAACAAAATATTGCCCCGCCCCGTGAAATATGCAATGCCAGAATTTCCACAATTCTTCATGGCTGAATTGCTGAATATATATCATTACCAACGTTCCTAGAATCGCGGTGACATGAACAGGTAACATTTTTTGGTAATAAAATTTTCCGGTTACAAAATCTTCGGTTACGTGCAGAATAGACCTTTTATAGTTCTAAAAGTCTATAATACGAAGGGACAGATGCCGGTAATGAAATTCTTAAGTTTTTTCAAGCAAGAGTTTTAAAAACTCCATTCTATTGACACCGTTTTATATTTCTATATACAGTTCACTAGTTTCGAATCTAATATATGTAAATGTATGTATCAAGATGTGTCCTTTGTGCTCGACGGTTGCGATGTTTGTTTGGACTGATTTCGCACCAGTCATTAGCCATGGGTTAATGTCAGAAAACGGCTATACATACGCGTTGAAATATATACATACGTATACATATATGTTTTTTTTCAATTCCAGATATGTTTAAACTTTAAAGTATAAAATATATCAACCCTGGGAAAAAAGTATAAGTACTGAATGGTAAAAACGTGTGCATTCATTTTAATTATACAATCATGTGTGTGTGCGAATGCTTCTGTTACATTCACATTCCATAAGGAATGTCAATCTACCATTCAAAAACACAACACAGTTTATTTGTTTTCAAGAATTTTAAGCCACTCAGGAATGAGGCTTTTTTTATACAAACAAACAATCAAAATTTTGAAAAGAATGTCGAGTGAATGCAGATCCTATTGATTCAATCATTTTACAGCTCTGGTTTGATTTAAAAAATTTAACAACCACTCTTGAGATTGGTTACAAATTGCAAACACAAAATATGTAGTGTGTTATGGAATGGTTGATACCCATTCACATAAAGAATGTGAATGCAAAAAAAAAACTCAATCATGTATGATTGGACGTTTATGGGAATGCAATCTGTCATTATCATTCAGTACTAATACTATTTGTTGTATCAGGGTTGAAATTTTTGTACCCAAAATGTGAAACCAGAAGATTGCCATCTCCCTTAAAATAAGTAAACAAATAAATATTTGGTGCTAAAATATTTTTCTAAGTGTTTGGCCGAACTTCTGCTCAAACTTGAGGCATGAGTTCTGATTTTATAAGAGTTTTCAAGGCAGAAATATACTCGAAGGTATGCCATTGCGTGCCGAAGGACGACTGCTATTTTGTGTTATGATCTGACCAGGTATTTAACCATGGTCCTATGGAGTGGAAGTACGCACATGTAATCACTCTGCTACGGCGGCCGCCGTAAGTACATGCTATACATATCGTCGTTTAAAGTACAAAACCGCGTATCAAGAAAATGCAAAACCGCGTAATTGCATAAATTATTTTCTAGAGAGTAAAGTCACCCATATTTCAAAATGGTTATCTTTTTTATAAAGCAAACGTATTTCTGGCTAGTATATTTCAGGACGAATGGATAAGAATTGAGCCAAGAGCTTTTGTGAGCAAATCCAATTTTTTGGCAGCCAATGTCAATCACACGGTTTTGCAGAATGACGATACGCGGTTTTGTACTTTAAACGACGATATATATGTACACATATTAGATTATTTATTCCCAAAATGCATGAAAACTATAGTATGCTTGCAAACAATTAATAACATTTCGTGATAAACAGTTTTACAAATGTATTTGCACTTCAAATTTGTATTTTAATAAAGTATTAATTAAATAAATTATTATTGTAAATTATTATTTTAATAAATAGATATAGAGATATTTATACTTGGCAACTCTTGGACTTTTCTTCATTTGTAACAAATGACAGATGTAAACAAAATAAAAAAATAATTGTATTTTTACAAATTTAAAGCAAACGGGCGTTCTTTACAAAAAAATGTAGTTAGTGATCGAATTGCGCATAATTTTTTTCCAATATCAAGTGCCCACAAGAAGTGTTAAACCACTAAATAGCTTAAAAAACGCTTTCAAAAATTCGAAACGAGAGTGAAGTGCAGTGTTCAATTGTGATGGAAATTGCAGGCAAAATTTGTGCGTGTGTAATTAATGTTTTCCTTATTTGAAGAAATGTTGCCCGTTGCCAAACCAAGACCCCCGCTTTCCCCTGGTGGTTACATAATACTTGAATAGCTCCTTAATTAACATGTGTTTGTTTAGAGCACGCACGGCCAGTTAAACAGGCATGTCTGAATCGATTTCCTTCATCATTCTTAGCAATTTGATGTGCATTTTTATTGTTATGTGTTGCAAACAGACATTTTAGGAACTAAATAGGTTCTAAAATCTCTGTACACAAGCGCACTTATTTTTAACTGTTTCCAGTTTATGTAATATTAATCAAAACAGCTTTTATTTATTTTATGTATTATGTGATTTCTGGAAGCGTCGAATACAAAAAAGGGCTGTGACTGGGTTTATGTAATTTGAAATTGTATTGATGATTACTAATAATAATAGAAACGAGCTTACATATCGACACAACTAAAAATTTCATATATCTCAGTAGAGCCAATTAAAGATTTTTTGCAATAATATGTCTTGGAACGTAATTATTCCGGATTATATGCAGTCATACTGTAAGCTTTCAAATTATGTATTTTTCTAAACCTGAAATTTTGAATTGTGCCGTTATTGCAGAGGACCATCGACATATATTAGTGTTTGGCCGAGCTACTCCTCCGATTGTGGCATGCGCCTTGATGTTGTCGCACAAAGGGGAGGGACCTACAGTTTTACGCCGACTCCTGCCGGGGGCCGACCACTATTACAAAAAACATTTTCTTTTTTTTGTTGGCCGGAACTGGGCTCGGACGCTCACCCTGCGGAATGGTAGTGCGCACTTCTAACCACTACACCACAGCGATCGCTTAATTAATTTTAATCATTAATCGCGATTAACCATTTATTCGTTAATTTTTAGTCATTCATAGACTAACATTTTGTCGACAATACTCGCATAAGATAGTCCCAAATTTTCACAAAAGAGAAAAGTGATTTTCTTCAAAACTTTTGAATGACGTCTTGACTGAACTTACTAATTCGGAATTTCTACTATTACTTATAGAGTAGGCTATTCATAAAGTCTGGGTAATGAAATACAAATTTTTCTATTATAAGTTCCATAAAAATAAGGAGACTTTTATTGTTTAATTTATTTTTTGCACATAAACTTGTATCTTGAACTTCTTTTTCCAAAAAGTGAGGATGTCAAAATTTCAATAGATATCGGATGTACGGTAATTTTCCAAAGAGATCTCCTAATAGATAAGTTCATGAAAACTATTCCAAACGAAAACTTAAAATTGTTAAAAAAAAATAATAACTAAATTTAACTAATTTATATTAGAGGTTTGAAGTTTATCCCACTGTAAGTATGAAATCTTCAGCTATGTGTTTCCATTGTCACTTTTTCGTAGCCATATCAACTGCCTGACAATTAAGAAGATTGTGACGTTTCATGCTACCATACGCAATATCTTAAATCCTTCAAATTTTATTATTAACCTTTTGTTTGTTAAAAACATTTTCTTCTTAGATTCGAAACTTGATCAAGCAAAATTGCCTTTGTTTTTGACTAAGAGATGCTCAATAAGCTCAGAATTGTAGTTCTCATTTGCATACATAACAATAAATTATTAATTTTTGTTTCACACCAACTCCAATATTGAATAGTAAAATATATTTTAATCTTACCCAAATAAACAACGATTTAGTTCAATGGTCAATCATATATAGAGTATAGGGTGGTAATGTGTTAAAGTTTTAAAGTTTTTAAACGTAAAATGACGGCTAATACCTTTTTAAGCGTTTTGTAATTTAACCAAAACTCATTAGCATCCACTCAAGCAAGGAATTATTTACTTTCCAACATGCATTAGCAGAGTGCACTTCTCTTTTGTTTACAATTTGGTTGTCAAACACACTACATCGGATCTTTTGACACATTTACCAGAATTTACCACCAGGTAGCTTCTGACAAAGAGATGCCCTTACTTACTCTCTTATTTGTCCTCTCAGTTGCCAGAAAACCAATGTATGATTTCCGGTAAAATCTGGTAAAAAATGGTAATTTCGCACTCATGCGGGTTCACAACTAAATAATATTGGGAATACTTTTGAGGTG
>NW_023462885.1:0-16576 GCF_013731165.1 Rhagoletis pomonella | reverse complement strand
TATTTTTAAGTAAAATTATTTATTTTAACTAAATGGAATGCAAATTTATAATTTTTTGAATTGATTCGATTTATTTTGCATTTATATACATATTTGTTTTTTTTTTTTAAATAACATGGCACGTTGTTGTTGTTGCGCATGCTATGCAAACATATATATATATATATATAATATTTGTTGTTGTTGTTGTGTTTTCTACTATTTACTTATTTACTATTATCAACAGCCGCATACATACATACATATGTATCTACTAAGCTTCTAATGCATACACATCCATACATAACTAATATGTACTACATAATACGTTTTTTTTTATTATTTAAGCAATATTGCTCTGATTTCGCACAAACATACAAAAATAGTACAAAGAAAAGTTGGTTTTTTTTTCTTTCATTTATTTTTAATTTTTTCTACTCATTTCTGGGTTTGTTATTAACTCATAAATTAACCATACGGGTACCACAGCCACTGCGGCAGACGAAATGCTCGTGCATATAACCGATTACTCAAACATGATATGTAGCATTCATGTATACATACATATGTATAAATGTACGTACATTAGGGTGCATCACTTTCCATATAAAAATAAATCAGTACTCTTAATTTATTACACTTTAAAACTTGCGCCGAAATATTTCGGTAAAATATTACAAATTTACGTGAGCTAGACCTATTTGAAAATACCTGCAAAAATCTAGTTTTATATAAATAAATTTAGTTTTTAAAAATATTTTTTCTAAAGAAAAAAATAAATAAAATTGTATCAAGGGCATCAAAATAATAAAACTTTTGGAGTTATTTTCAAATCGGCCCAGCCCACATACATCTTTTATTTTTCCAAAAAAAAATTGGCATAAGTCTTACTGCTGGTTTCCCGAAATAAATTTAAGTGAAAAATTATTTTTTTTTCTGCCCGTTTCCATATTAAATTCAAATAAAAAGAAAACATTTTTCACTTAGGATAATCCCATTTCACAGCCGGAATAAACAGAATGCGTTTGAAATATACGTTAAAATATCATCAGGAACATTCTAAAGAATAAGTAAACAAAAAAGTTTATTCCAAACGTTCAGAATTAATAAAGAAATGCAGCCTTAAATTACTTTCGTGAAACTGGCTATTAATAAATATATATTTTTTTTTTTTGAAGATTCACGCTAATGCGCATATGTACATACATATGTATATTATGCATTTGTGCGCATGTTTATGCTAGCAGTTTTTAATTTTAGCCAAACTGCCGGTTGTCGGTTGCTAATAAAAATGCAAAAATGAGAATTGGATTAATACAACAAAAAATTTTTTTGCAAATCTTTGCATTTTCCCGATTCGTTTATTGTTTTTCAATTATTATCATTATGTTTTATTATGCTTCCGTCTTATTTTAATCGGCGCAATTTCTTGTTATATGAACAAGAAAAATTTCGTTACGTGGTATCAGTGCTTGCAAAAAGAATGCACATACGTACATACATACATACATACATGCACTCTGTGTACCGACACGTCGCACAGTGCCTCCTCTTCCATATAAAATGTGGGCACAAATAGGATTGTGGACGGATTTGAATGAACATTTGTTTCTTAATGAACTTGAAAATGCGCATTGGTTTTTGGATAACTTGCATGCCTCCACTGTAAATGCAGTTTTAAGTTGAAAATTTGGGTTTTTGTAGCATTTACATAGGGTATTTTACATATAATTCGCTCTATTTTAAAAAGAGAGGTGTCCAATGACAGGGCTTGACCTGTAGATGCGCAATAAAGTTTTATTTTTTTTAAAAGGGTTGCCACCTGTTACAAATTTTATTAAAATCAATTAATAAGTTGAATGAATTAGGATATCAATTGAAATGGTTTTGAAAATGCTTTACTTCTAAAAGATACGTAGAAATGTTGCCACATGTTTAAAAAATCAAATTCAGTTTAATTAGGGGAATAAGGTCACTGAAATATGTATATCAATATGGATATCAGACACAAGAAAAAATTGGACATATTTACCAAGAAATAAGTGAAGAGTAAAAACATTCCTGGGTTAATTTAAGAGTCTAGTAATTTACAAGGAATGTAATCAGAACACATCACTGATTGCTAATGTATGTATTTGTAATAAAATAACAAATATGATGACGTAGACCTTTGGTTTGACTCAATTATTATTTTATTATTTTAGTTTAACTAAATTTGACTTTACACACAGGTGGCAACCCTCTTCAAAATATTTGTAAGCTGTAACCTTCTTAAACCTCTAACTAGCTTATGGTCATACCTATGCAATTCAAGTACCCAATTACCGTAGGTCGAATGGAATTTGATTTTTTAAACAGGTGGCAACCCTGCTGCATGTAGTTTTAAGAAATTAACCCTTTTTAGCCCCATTTCGATTGATACCAATATTTTAATAATTCATTTAACTTATTAAATAATTTGAATTTAAATTTTTAACAGGTGGCAACTCTAAAAAAAATAAACCTTTATTTTAAATCAAAAGGTCAAGCTTTTTAATCTGTCACCTCTTTTTTGAAAATCGAACAATTCGTGCGTCGTGGCACAGACAAGAAATGAATAAATTATTTTATGCATTAGCAAAAGACGCATTTCAAAAAGTGCAAAAAATTAGCAGCTTTTTATTTTCTATTTTGGAAGCTAAAAAATCGTACTATTAAATAAAGTAATAAAAAAACCTACTTTTGCATATATTTTTTATTCATTCCATTAACAGGTCTATTCTGCACGTTACCGAAGATTTTGTAACCGGAAAATTTTGTTACCAAAAAATGTTACCAGTTCTTGTCAGCGCGATGCGTGAGGTACGTTGGTAATGCAGTTAAAATATTCAGCAATTCAGCTATGCGGAATTGTGCAAATTCTGGCATTGCATATTTCACGGGGCAATACTTTGTTACTAGCTTATGAGATGATAACAAAATTTACCGGTTACAAGAGTACACAGAATGCGAAATGGGTTTAAAGATTGACAGGAACTTTATTTACCGGTTACAAACTTTTTATTACTAGCGCAGAATAGACTTGTTAGTGTAAAATTAATTTACGTAACGTAACCTAATATATCGGCCAAGGCAATATATTTTTCTTCGGGAATATTTTGATGGGGATTATGATTGTCAAATCGGCTGAAAAGTTAAGTAAGAGTTAAGGCATTTGGTGATCCAATCGAATGATGATTCCAAATATACTACTGGGTATTTAATATTTTCACTCACAAAATTCAGTCGGCATGGCATTGACGTTTTCATATTTGTATTTTTTTTTTGTCTTCCAAAATTTTTACTTTAAAACATTTTGTTATGAAATTTTTGCATTTCACTCGCATATAATGAAAAGAATTCTGGACATTACGATTATATTTATAGCAGAAAACGACGAAATTTTAAACAAAATTTGAAGTGAGTGCATTGCGGCATTTCACAGCTTAATCAGTATAGCTTATCAAAAATTGTTGCAAATACAACAAATGCGTATAGGATAACGGAATTTGTATACATGTGTGTCTAAGTTTAACTGCAAAAAAAAAAAATTAAACAAAGCATTCAAACTAAAGCGATAAGCTACAGAGCAAAAGAGCTGGGCGCGACGCTAAAAATGTGGACGACGAATTGAAAGGGCGGTTTTCTTTCTTTATATTTGCCAGCTGGCGATAAGCTTGGAAGGGTTTATGGCATTGCATTTTGTAGCGGCGAACGCATGCTGATTTTATAAGTTATTCGATATGACCTTCCTTCCCTAAGTGGTTCTTTTTTTATTTTTATTTTTTTATTTTTATGCAACTGGTGAGAACTGGAGTTTTAGAATTTCGTTGATTAAAGTCACTTGTGATTGCCGCACGAAAGCGAGTTGAATAGTACTTTTAAAGATTCTCAAGAAATATCGCGGAAGGGCTTTTCGAAAAAGAAAACCCAAAAAGTGTAAATATTTTTTCCATTTAAATAGTATAGTAATGCGCGAGCGATCGTTGAATTTTCATAAAAAAAAATAAAAATAAGGTCATTTCAGAGTTAGATAATTTTCTTAGTTTAAAGCAGCACAACAACAACAACAACAATAAATGCAAAGTTAATATCACTTAACAAATAGTATTCGTCGTGCAGCAAGTATGCGTACGAAAATAGCAACGATAACAGCAACAACAACAACAACAAACCCCTGCAATCCGCTCAAAACTAAGCCACGTAGGTAGTTGTAGACCTCTCATCGACATCATTTAAAGACTAATGCATTTTCGTTTTTATCTTTTAAAAAAAACTATTCTACGCACTTCAACGCTTCTGGCTAAGCGCAGAGCCCACATCGCTACCAGTATCCGAGCGACTACGCTTCTTCACCAACCTCGCCGAGGCGGCCAACCGCAGCGCTTCCAATTCCTACACACGCAGCCCACCGCAGCGCTATCTCTCCACCGACCGCTGTGGCAGCGCCAACTCTTACACCAACCAAAATTCGTTCACATTCACGCCTCGCAGCAGCTTAAACGGTAGCGGCAGCACTAGCAATAGCAGCGCCAGCGTCACGCCCACACCCATGGAGTGCTATTCGCCACCGCTATTGGAGCCACAACTTATTTCAATTAACGAAATCGATTCAGCGCTGCAGATGGAGGAGCATAACGACGATGAGTTGGTGGAAAGCGCGTATAGGTCATCGCACCAGACTTCAGCATTCATCAAGTTGACCAAGTCAAGCTCACAAACATTACTACCATCGGTTTTGGCGCATCGCTTGGACATGTCCGCGCCAGCTCCAGCCATGGTGCCGACTGTAGCTATAACTTCGCCTGCTCCGCTAACGCCCGTTGCGCGCCGCATCAAAATGAAGAGCATTGGCAAGCTGCTTTTGCCGCAGACGTTCCTCAACAATGAGCGCAATTGCAATCAGCACAGCAATAATAACAATAGCAGCAGCAACAACAACAACATGAGTGGTAGTCACATGATGGGTAACGGCAGCAACAACGACACCTGCGATAGCGAATGCAGCAGCATAGATTTGGGCAGCAAGCCACCGCCACAGCTCAAGAAAATTGGCAAAATCAAGTCACCATTCATTGAGAATTGCCTGCAGATGCAGCAGAAGCACCACCACTCGAAGTGCATGAAATATGATCACAAATCGACGCCGCACAACAACGCGCTCGCCGCGCTGGAAAATAATGTCGCCAATGGGGGTGGCGGTGGCGGTGAGCGCGACGTCAATTCGTTGCCGCTCAGCAAATCGCTGCAGAATGGCAATGCGGCACAGCTGGTGGCACGCGTGAACAGCAACGAGGACAACAATGCAGACTCTGGCAAGGAGAATAACTACTGCGACACACAGCATACAGCGCCGCTGTTAATACTTACACCAAGCGCCTCCTCTATTGGCGTGACAGAGCAAACGCGCTCGCCCGTGGTGGAGATGCGCAAGAAGTTTTCGCGCATAATGAGCAATGCTTCGTTGTCGGCGTTAATGTTACAGCGTCACACCACACACGCTGTTAGCGGCGCAAATGATAGCGGCAGCGCCGCCATCAAGTTAAACGGCAGTGCTAACAACAGCTACAGCAGCAGCAGCAGCGCGCCTACAACGCCGCGCAACTCGATTATAGACGAAAAATTTGCTAAGTACTTTGGACTCACATCCAACGCAGGCAGCCACAATCAGCGGGCGTCAACCGCAGCTGCAAACAATAAAGCAACCTCGAACGGAAGTGCGCGCCTACTGGACGCTGGCGAAAAGAGCGCTACGCTGCGGAGCGCGCCAAAGTATCCACCGCTACCGCCACCAGATTTTTGTCACACAATGAATGGCGCCTCCTTTGTGAGCGCACTAACGCCAATGGAAACCAGTAGTGCCGCGCACTCGACACCGCTTGAGGCGCTCAATCATCATGTGCGTAGCAGCACAAATATAGCATACTACACACCGCCTACGGCGAGCAGTTACGAGACAACCAACGGCAGCGCTGCTGGGCACGCGGCATCGAGCGTGACATCGACTACCGCGTCGCAAAGGCGCCGCGACATGGCGAAACGGCAGCGCGCCCACACAACTAACGTCACTTTCACGCCCACTTCAAGCGTTCAAGCGGCAACGAGTGCACAGGCGCATGAAGTTACACCGAGCGCAGGACGCGCGCGTGTATTGCGTGCGCGTGCGCTAACACTGACACATGGCGTACCGTTGCCGGAGGTAAAGCGCTTTGAGGATATTGTGGTGACTAAAGAAGAATTGCAATTGGCGTCCAAAGAGTTTGAGCGTATATTCTTGGGTATCAATTAAGCGCGCAAGGAAGTGAGTTGAGCGCGCGTGTGCGCTGGTATGCAAAGAATGCTGATTAGTCAATGAGCAGAGTCAGAAAAGCAGTCTAGGCGTTGAATGTGGCGAACTGTGCGACGACGACAGTGTGGAATGTTTTGCTTGCCAAAAGGATATAGAATTTAAAATTTATAATACATATATTGTTAAATTATTATTAAATTCAAAATTAAATCTATTTGAAAAATTCGAAAAATAGTGAAAAATTTATGATGCAAAAAACCAACAGCAGAAAGTAAAACCAAAACGAAAATACTGAAACAAAATCAAAATCAAAAAGCAAACAAAAACTATGAATTTGAAGTTGGCAAATTAGTAGCTGAGTTTTGTAGGGCAGGGCTATGATTAGACGATGAAATGTGTGTGAAGTTTTTAGGTATTCATATTAGTTTGGTATCTGAATCCTCGCAAAAGATTTATTGTCGTGCGATATAGTTTATTTCGAAGTCAAGTCACCTGCGCATAGTAGCTTAAAAGGTAAAGTGAAATAATTTTTCACTGCGCTTTCGAACTCAATCCCATTATACGGAGTGCCTAAAAGTATGCAATGCCTATTTTCGTAAAGCTTTTGATTCACGCGAAAATGTCACTTGGTTTCGTAATATGTACTCGTATATGGTTGGGCGTAAATGCGAATTTTCTATGTTTTGATTAAAAAATTCTGAAAAGTAGTGTTTTTTTCACAAATAGGGGTTTTTTGCTTCCTTTTTTCCTGAAAATACTTAAAATTTTTCGTTTCACACGAATAAATTATTTATTTTAAAAATTTGTTTTTGTCAAAATTAGTTTTTGGGTGAAAATATTAATCCTCTAAAATTTAACAAGACTTTTATTGCATACGTATGTTTGTATTAGAAAATTTTGTTCAAAAAAATTGATTTTGTACACTTTTTGGAAAAAGTAACTAAAAAATTAAAAAGAAAATGTCTCAAATTTATGATTTTTTTGTAAACACTTAAATTTATTAAACAAAAAAGTTTTCAATTTATTTTTAAAAAATTCGCAATAACACATATGCCCAATATTCGCTCGAAGAAAACGCTACTATTGCAACACAAAGAAATTTTTGCTTAAACATTTTATTTTTTGCACTCATTACACTTAAACGAATCGCAAATATACTTTAATGTACCATTAGAAAATTAGAATAAAAAATGGTTTCGAAAAATTTCCACCAACAGGACTCTTGTCTTAGCGCTCTGCAATTGTAATTAGAGCGGAAGCAAGCGTCCAGGTGAAGCAAAAAAGTGAAATAGGGTTGGTCTGCTCATTTGCTGTTGCAGACTACGAAAAAATATTTGTTTTTTATTAAATATTTTTTTCCTTGTGTTTGCTGCTATGCATTTTTTTGATTAACTATTTCGACTACCACAACCAAAAGCCTTAAACGAAAAAAAAAAAATAAAAAAAAATTTTAACGAACTTGAGTGAAAATTTTGATAAACGCTTTAAGATTTCATTCATTTAATGTGAAGCGAATAGAAAATCCAATAAAGTAGCAATCGAGAAACATTTAATAAAACAAAATAATTATGCTATGTAGTTATTACTAGCTAAATATGCGCGAGTGTTATCGAAATGCAACCATGTGTTAATTACTTAGATTAAAAAATATTAAACTAAACGATTAAGAAAATGTTCTTGTACTTGTACACACATATTTGTAACGAAAAACGTTAAATATTATAAATATAATTATTATTATTTTTTTGGTTTTTTTAGTGTTCTAGTAAATTGTCATTATTTGAAACTACTCCATAATTATAACTGATGTATTGTGTTCTAAAAAAAGGCGCATAACAACTTTTAATGAGAGTATGCGTTAGCTGCTTTAGCGTTTTTTTGTTTTTTTGTTTGTTAAAGACCTTAAAATCCTTATGCTATGTTCAAACAGTCGGCTAAATTGAGTTATTAAATTTCATGTTCACTCACAATAAATTTATGTAGCTTACTCAATTAGTAATCTCACACTCATAATAATTAACTGCCATCAATTTTGAATTTTTATTATCAGTTTTAAAAATGAATTTTATTTCATTTTTTATTTATCGCGTATTTAATCGGCATCGTAATTTTATTTGAATATTTTTGCGTTTCTTAACCAAGTCTTACAGTTTTGAGTGACAACTTTTACTCAATATAATAAGTTTAATTATTTGTTGTTTTTAAATTTAGTTCGTTTAATTTAAATTTATTTTCCTAATTGTTCAATTTAGCTGGCCATCTGAACTTAGTATTATCCTTAGAAAATTAAATTGATTTCAGATGCTTTATAAAGTAAATTAGCATTTAAAATTTTATTTTGGTATAAATTTGGCTGTCAGTGCATGTTTTGCTCAACATCGTATGTGTAACATATTAACACTTTGAACGCACTTGTGCTTTAAAGCTTAGACATTCAAAGCACATTTGTGTTCGCTTAAACTATTATTAAATTTAATTGATACCTAAAATGTTTGTTAGTGCACGGACTTAAGAAAGAAGTGAATTTACAAATAATAAAAAAATACGAATTTAAGCTCACGTAACGTAATGAAAAATAACTTAATAAGTCGTTTCTTAACCCTTGGCAACACAGCTTTTGCGCTTAGATGATATGTACTAATTAATTTGTTCTTTGTGATTTTGCGTTGATTATAAATATGTATGTATACGCTGTGCAAGCTTGTTTGTCAAATTATAACAAAAAAAAAATCTAAATATATTTTTAAACCCAAAATACAAGTGAATTTAAGATAAACATACATATGCAAAGTCAACAAACTTTAAACATTACAACTGAAAATAATTTAAAATTAACTAGTTTATCTAATATTTGTTTTAATTGTATTGTAATGGTGTTAATAGACAAACCTAGCAGAATCTAACTTACCAGGTATCCACATACATATTCAACATACAACTTTGTCTACGAGTATTAAGTTTTTGTTTTGTAAATGCATTTAAACGCTTATTAATCACGTTTTTTTTTTTATGCATAACTTTTTCAATTTTTATGTTGCTCTCTGTATTGTTATTGTGTATGTATACATACGTTGCGCTTGTATGCGTCAAATGTTATTCAATTTGCGTTGTTGCTTTGTTCGCTAACTATGGAAAATTCAAAAAAACAAAAAAGTGCAACTTAATAACTACAAAAATTATGCCTACATACATACATGAAATGAAGTTTATAATTAGTAGTTGAAATATATACTTATGAATATGAAATATTTAATGCGAACCTAATAAGTGCTGAATACTTATATTTACATACATACATATATACATAAATTACTAAATAGTTACATTCCTTTATACACAAATATTTACAGTTATTAATTTTAAATACATAAATAATAATGCAGCATGAAAATCTGCTATTTAAGTTTTAAATTTTTAATTATTTTTTTTTTCGTTATTTACCTTGAAACTTTATTAGCTAGTAACTGATGTATATTTTATGTGCATATTAATCGATATTCAAGCGAAAATGTTAGCGAGTTGAAGTAAATAAATGATATGAAGTATTAAATTTAACAGATAAACTATTTTTTTGGTTTTTAAGATTCTCGAATTTCAAGAAAGTTGAGATATATTTTTGCAGAGGTTTTTTATGAGACGAAATAACGGCAGTTTCATCAAATTAATAATAAAAATTTAAAAACTGAATTAAATTTTTTTTAATGTACAAGATATACATACATATCGTCGTTTAAAGTACAAAACCGCGTATCAAAAAAAAAATGCAAAACCGCGTATGTGAGGTTGCATAAATTATTTTCTAGAGTAAAAATACTCATATCTCAAAATGGTTCTCCCTTTTTTTATAAAGCAATCGCATTAATTAAGCCAAGAGCTTGTGTGAGCAATTTTGGCAGCAAATGTCAGTTACGCGGTTTTGCAGAGCAACGAAACGCGGTTTTGTACTTTAAACGACGATATGTATATGAAAAAAATACATAAAGATTAAAAAACAAATTAAGAAGAAAGAATAAATATCAAAACTACAAAAGGAATAAAGTGAAAAAAATTCATAGAAAAGTAAATGAAATAAAATATGAATAAAATAAAATAAAAATTGAGAAAAATTAAATTTAAAAAGATTTGAAATAAACAAAAAAGAAATGAAGGAATAAAATGAAAATAAAACCGCAAATTATAAAAGGTCTATTAAAAATCATATAAAATATTAAATAACATATAATGAAAAATAATGAAAAATGTAAAAAAATACATTGGTAAAATTAAATAAAAGCACAATAAATTAAAACTAAATAAGAAATATAAAAGATAAAACAAAATATATAAAATAATGGAATTTAAAATAAGTAAAACCATGAAAAAACATGGAATATACAAAGTATGAAAAAAACTAGTTATCATTAAAATAAAGCAATAAAACTAGAATAAAATAAAATAAATTGAAATTAAAACCAAATAAAAAAAGGTTAAAAACAAAATAAAAATATAAAACAATAAAAAGCTACAAAATTAAAAATAACCATGAAAATATATAAAAAACTTTTGTGGAATAAAATAAAATAAACAAGAATAAAATAAAATAAAAGAAAACCAAATAAAAAATAAAAAAGATGAAATAAAAATTATAAAATAATATAAATTTAAGGAGAGAAAAATCATAGCCGGTTTCGCCAGTAATTTAAATGGAAAATGATTTTTTATTTTCTGCCAATTTCCATACAAAATTCAAAAAAGTAAAATCATTTTTCACTTGAATTGCTTTCGTGCTTTTTTCAAGTAGGTTTCAAAATTTATCTGCCCTTCAAACACATTTTTTCCGAACAAAATTTGTGTTTAAAAGGAAAAATATGAAAACCATTAAGTGAAATAAAATAAAATAAAATGACACAAAAATTTAGTAAAAATTAAATACGTTAAAATAAACTATCGCAAATAATGAAATATATGAAAAAGTTAAAATAAAAAAATGTGGGTGAAATAAAATAAAATGAAAACCAAATAAAAAATATAAAGATTAAAAAAACAAAACCTATGAAAAATTATGAAATATGCAAAATATGAAAAATACGATTAACTTAAGCTAACTAAAGCAAAAATAAATAAAAAATGTCAACAAATGAAACGAAAAAAGTTTTATTGGCCTCTACTGATTTGTTCAACGCGAAAAAATCGGATAAATCAGCAGAAAACTTTAAAATATAACAAAATCGATTTGCAATACAAGCAAAACTGTTAGATTTTTTAGCGAACACTGGGTGAGCATTTAAATTAGTTGGCAGCCCTGGTCTGTGGCTACATTTTCGCGCCAAGCATGTGTCATAGTTTACTTTGCGCCTTAAAGTAGGCACTGATTATCAAGCAGCCATGCCAGCAATCATGCCAGCAGTACTATGCTGGTCGCCTGGTATTTTTCATGAATATCGAGTTTGCGCAACAAATTTTTTTCCCCGATCGGGATCATCGATATCGTTCGATAATAGACACATCGATGGATATACTTACTATATTACTATTAAAAAAGGAAACTGAAAATTAGAAAATGGCAAATGTTTAGCGATATTTCAGTGCTATACGCGTAAATATATTACAATATTAACGCTACATTTCGTTCGAGAGGCACTTTTGCATGGAAAACCAATATTATGGATTTTGGCTTGAAGGGAACTTCATATAATTTGGCATAGTAAAAGTCGTGAGTAATTATTTTTAGTTTGTATGCATTTATTTTTTTTTTTAAGTTTATTTACACGCATTAAATATTTTACAAATTTTGCTATTTTCTTGTTAATAACAAAGCATGTGTTAGGAACTTAAATGCAAGCCAACATCATCCTCAAGCATAATAAAGAACACCCTCTACACCATTCAACATTAAACATTACATTTCCTTTAATAATGATCAAATTTTCACCTTTCTCTTCCGCACAGCAGCTTCCCACCCACCAATACCAACTAAGTCGGCTTTCGAGCCGCCACCACCGCATGTTAAAGGCATACTCAAATCGAAATCCGGCTGTGTTGGCTTCATGCCCATGGACTTGAGTTCCGAGCTAAAGAATCGACTGAATAGCTCAACACATGCCTCTGTATCAAATCTACGCAAATCGGCAACAATGCATGATGCCACGCGCACAAAACAAAGTGGCGAGGAGCACACTGCCGCGCCAAAACACGACGATGCACTCAGCCTGGTGCGTAACCTCTCGAATTTAGGGCGTCCACCAACGCTTGGTGCAGGAGGCGGCGGCAGCAGTGGCAGTGGTGATGGCGGCGGTGCTGCGGGCTTGAGAGCTGCTGCTGATACGATCGCGTCAACGTCGGAAGGTGAAAGTTCGGGCGGTCGTGAAATATCGGAAATAATTAAAAATAGCGCAGTTGCACGTCGACGCAAGCTGAATGATGGGTGAGTTGTCGCCGCTGCCTGTGGATTATAGCGAAATTTGCTTGCATTTTGTAAATACTCGTACATACATAGTACTTGATATCGAAATTGAAACTAACTGCACTGCATTGCTGAAATGATGATTATTAACTCGTTCCGACTTACATATACATACATACATATTTTTAATTGAGTTATTTTAATCTTAGTTTTAAGTATAATATATATGAGTGTATGTGCATACTTTTGCTTTCATACTAAATGTATGTATGTATGTACACATTCAGAGTACATGCATTTAAGTAAAAAATACAATATTTGTCAAATTTTTTGCTACATATAAATCTTCTAATGTAAATTTCAATATATACGTATGTAGTATGTATTTGTGCGTGTGTGTGTGTGATTAAATAAGGCCCTAATTCATTTGTGACATACATAAGACGAGCTATTTGGCATGTGTGTTAAAAAAAATAATAAAATTAAACTTTTGTACGTCTTTCGTTTTCGTTACACACTATTTTTTATATGAACATTTTACCCTATAACAATTATGACTAACCGCTAGAAAAGTAAATACATGCCTTGTATGTAATTTCTAAATATCTCTCATTTTGCTGCTAATTTAATAAATACAAATATTGCTTAAGATTAACATGAAACGTACTATAATAATAAAAGAAAATGTTTTAATATAAAATCGCA
Source organism: Rhagoletis pomonella (assembly GCF_013731165.1). Lineage (NCBI taxonomy): Eukaryota > Metazoa > Arthropoda > Insecta > Diptera > Tephritidae > Rhagoletis > Rhagoletis pomonella. The sequence continues at coordinate 3,203 of NW_023462885.1, read as the reverse complement.
AAAAATATTTTTGGCACTAATTTAGTAATTACTGAAATAGGTATACATATTTACATATTTACGAATTCATACATATTTGGATGTATCTATTTATAATTAAATGCACATGAATTATTGCAAATTAGCTGCCAGCTGCAGGAATTGCAAATTACTATATAAATTTATTTTTTTTTTTTGCTGAGGTTATTGAGCCTCTGTTTAAAATATGTCACTTGACCTGCTTGATGCACAAGTTTTCTTCTAAATAATTGAAAATTCTGTAACGCAAAAATTAGGAATTTCTAGTCTGCAACATGAGCTGCACTTCTAAACAAACGCCTACAAGCAGAGATTTTTCGATGCGGCGGGTTTTGTTGGTCTATATCATTCTTTTTTTTTGTATTTAATATATCATTTTTAATAATTTAAGCACTTTTATGAGACATTCTGAAATTCTCGAATATGAAGTTTATCTAAACAAAATACACCCGCCCATCCTGTCAAGAACTGATACACCCACGCTTCTCCAGATTTTAATCAAATTTTAATTCATAGCAGATTTTAGTTTTTTTTTTGTGGTAATTGACAAATAATTGAGCACTTCTTTGGCTTATCTACAGTCTAACAAAAATAACAAAATTAACTAGTTCCACGAACAAAACGATCATAAAAAACCAATTTTGTGCAATAAATAGTATAAAAATTAATATAAAGAACTATAATTAAATATCTTAAACGCATACATTTCAATACATATGTACATAGGCACAAAGCTACAAACATATTTTCTAAACTTAACTAACAACAGCATTTGTACATTTTGCCAATTTTTCACAAAACATAAACTATGCCAAAGCCCCTTATTTACAATCTTTTTTGTTTTTTGCTCAAAATCAGCAGCTACCTAGCTAAGGTGAAACCAACAGCAAAATTTTGGCCATATCAATTTAAGCCACAACAACCACCTCCACAGCACGAACAAACTTGAACAATGCTTAAAATGTAACATAAGCCTGAAATGACAATGCCTAAACGTTTTTTGCGAGTCCTATACGAAAAATAAGTTTTCGAATTTTTCACGCTTAAAATAAATGAATATAAAAAATACCATTGTATGTGTAAACTAATTATTGTAAGAGTTTATGCAAATACATATAATGTAAAAAATGAAGTTTTTTAATATTAATTTGGATCATTTTATCTATTCTGTTATGTGTTACTGAGATACTGATTTGCGTAAATACTGTTTTCGATTTACGAAGAAATAATAAAAGCTAACCTTTTTCGAAAAAATATACAAAATTGTGTTTTAATAGTACTTACATACGGTACATACATGTGCATAATTGCCTTCCAAAGCGTTGTTTAACTATTTTCCTTTTATAACTAACCTGCTGTAGCTAACTTGAATAAGTAAGCATGTAAGTTGTATGCATAACTGGGTTGAAGAGGGGATGTCCGAAAGATTAACACTGAAGAAAGGGAATTATGAATTGTATAAGTAAATATTAGATTATTTAAGTGTACATTCCTATATTGTAGCATACTTAATCATTAATTATACATACATATGCGTGTAGTAGACTAACATTTTCTCAGTTTTGGGCAAAATTAAAATTTAAGTTGCCTGTATTACATATCGATACCTGAGTGGAAGATCGACCTGTCTCGGCAGGTAGTTCGAAAACGCCCTATCTCCGAAAACTTTGCAAGAACGCCCCACTTCAGAATTTGATTGAAAAACGCCTTATATCCGAATTTGGTTGAAGAACGCCCTATCTCAGCACATTTTCAATGTATTTTCAGCTGAGACAGGGCATTTTTCAACCAAATTCTAAGATAAGAGTATTTTTCAATAAAATTCAGAAGTAGGGCGTTCTTGAAAAGTTTTCTGAGATAGGGCGTTTTCGAACTGGCTGCCGATATAGGGCGATCTTCCACTCAGGGGACGATATATATTTGATTAATAACAAAAAAAAACAACATCAAAACTTAATATCTATTTATAGTGAATACTCAGTTGAATCGATTATTTCAGAAACTCGTCAAGTGCCAAAAATGCAGTTTAGAGAAAACTAAAAACAATTGAAAGCAATTTTTTGGGAGATTGAATACAATACAATACAAAACAAAACAAACAAAAATTCAAAAACAAAGCATATGAAATGTAAGCAAAGTCAAAAAAACATACAAAAACTCTTGAACTTCATTTCATTTGACAATGGTTTTTGGCAAATTTAAGCACTAATCGGAGCGCTTACATCTAAAGAAGAATATTACGTTCTTAACTATTATTTGTGTATTTAGGCGCTTGACGGATTTCTGAAATAATCGATTCAATTATGAACGTGTACGTAAACATGTCTGTGTTCATATGGAATGGTAGCTTATGTCGAGAAGCTGGCTTTAGTATGATGCGGCATTCCCTTTTTTATTTAAACGACATGGAATTTTTTGATGAGACTTAATAAGAACATTGACTAAAGTGAGCGTACGTTTTTTTTTACTTATTATCGAATAACAGATGAATATACCATTTAAGGCATAAATCCCGTATATGTATGACATGCACCACGAAGTTCGAACGCATGGGCTCCACCCGAATTTGATGAAACCTCGGCCTCAACTGGCATATTCGTCGGTGATTGTGTAGATGTCACCGATAGCAACGTAGTGAATTCGCAATATGGTGGCGTGCATTCCCCATCACATATCACTTGCTGTGAAATAGTTGTTGAATCTCCAAGCTGCAAAGACTCAGTATCAACAGATTCTGAATTCAACTGTTGCACCAAATCCCCGTATTCTCTATTGTGTGGCGTAAATTCCCCATCATCTATCGCTTGCTGTGAAATAGTAGTTGAATCCTCAAGCCCCAACGATTCAGTGTTAACATTAATATAATCTGCTAAATTAGGCCCAGATTCTGAGTTTAACTGTCGCACCAAATCCACATATTCTCTATTCGCTAACTCCTCGGTATTTTGTGTGTTTCGAAGTGTATTAGCTTGCGTTTGACTTAATGGTTGCATTTGCACAATATCAGAAGGTGTTGAGTCAACTGTTGTACCATGCAATTCTGCCATGACAGCTTCTAAATCCATTACAGTTGAAATTATTGATCGCTGTGCGAACGCCTCGTTGGGCACTGCATTATGGTTTTCATCTTCACTCAGATCATTGGCATCGCATTGTTGCTCTTCAGTCTGTCGGCTTTTTTCCTC
>NW_023462884.1:0-16585 GCF_013731165.1 Rhagoletis pomonella | reverse complement strand
TTTTTTTTCACTTCACTTTTTTTCACGGCACTCTCCTTTATGTTTCGTTTCCTTTAGTGTCCCTGCTCGGGCGCCATTTGTAACGGACTTTCCTGAGTGCTGGGCGTAGCTCTCGGTTGTCCAGAGTCCTGTAAGGAGTAAACACCGTATCTCCTCGTGAAATTGGAACACATTCGCTTCTCGTTTATAGCCTCTTTATTTGCTGTACTCTCGCTATATCCACTCTCTAAAGTATAGAACTAGAGTAGGTTTAAACCCTACAGCTAGCACCAGTCTCAGTGGTTAAAGCCCACTTCGAATATACAATAATAGTCTCGGAGGTTGATCCCTCTTCCACTACCCGTGTGACCCACGTTGCGACGCGTGCCACGTATGCCTAGCTAATGCCCAATGCTTGTTAGCACTGCTCCTTTTATACCATGTTTGTCCATCCGCAGACAGTTATCCTCATTACAATTGTTTGTGCTTTATACATTTTATGTAGGTATTGTATGTTGTAGGTATTTCTTATACTGTGCATACAAAGTAATAATTCAAAATATATTAGTGGATACATACATACGTACTAGTATAATCCGAATAGATGCAATTCAATAAGCTTATGTACATACATACGCATATATATAATAATTCAAAACATAAGTGTACATATATATATTTGTACATGTGTGTATACAATTTCAAATCAACAATTCAGGGTAAATAGTACAAAGGATATATATGTATGTGTATATAAAGTTGTTGTGGGGCCCAGGGCCACAGGATCCGGGGTCCTCACACTCCCTCCTTACTCCCGGCAGCAAGACTTACGGTCGCCATGCCAGTTTTGGTGATTCGCACTCTGTACGCCTGTCCGTTCACGATGCGTCTGAATGACTGCCGCTTCAGTTGCTGGTGGTTTACGTGCGACTCAATTTCCGTCACCAACTCTTCCGGCAACGCACCTACGTCCGGATGGACCTGCCACTCCGATGGCACTCTCGGCTCAGCCTCTTCTAGCCAACGCTCTATTTCCGCCACTAAGTCGGCATCTGCTGCCACACTAAAATCCGCTTCCGCCGGCGCCTCCTCCACAAAATCACTTCGTCCACCGCGCGCCAACGTACACGCCTCGATCGCGCCCTCACTAAGGCACAGCTGTTGCGGCGGTGGATGTGGCTCTTCCGATGCCATCGGGTCGTATAGCCTGATGCGCATGTCAATATGGCGCGCATACTCTACGTACCCGTTACCGAGGTGTCTGGCGTCTTGCGTAGCGATGGAGAATTCGCCCTGCCTTTTGGCATACTCCTCTTCCTCGTCGGACGAGATGGTTATGGGTGTTGGTGCCCGCTCTACTTCGCCATCACATTCACCGCTTGGCCCGCTGTCGTCGGATCGTACGCTTACGTGCGATGATTCGTGCTCCATCTCCTCCCCTTCGCTCGTCAAATGTGGCGTATTGTTTGCCAAGTACTCTGCACCCCAATAGGCAGCCATCTCTGCATCTTCACTATTTTGGGGCAGTACGAACGGCTGCGTACTTTCGAGGCTTTCGATGTCCTCGACGCCGATTTCTTGTTGTTGCCTGCCACTGTTGCTACCGCCCTCGCTGGGGCTACTTGGCCGGCCAGCGTCGTCATGCTCGCCTCCGGTGCTGTTGTTGTCGCTCGAATTACTCGACCGGTCTCCACCGCTGCTGTCAATTCTACTGTAGCGTCGAATTTCGTGCTCTGTTAGGCGCTTTATGCGTACGCGCAAAACGCCGCCCTCCACTTGCTCGGCTACAAAATTTGCCTGTTGCTGCTGCTGTTGCTCCATATTTTCGCGAACTTGTGCCTTGGCGCCCGCGGCACATCCTTTTTATTGCCGACAGTGGCCATTGCGCGACCAACTGTATTTTCCTAGTTTTCCGGCACTTTTCCAGCAAAATTTCGGTAATTTTGCTGCCGTTTCACTTTCACATTGCATATTTTGTTTTTATTTGTTTATTTGTCATCCTCGCACAGCTGTAGTTTGTTGTCGGGGTTGCTGACTATCCAAAAGGGAGTTTTGTAGCGTTGATGTGAACTGGAGTAGATTTCGGGTTGCCATTGCGGTATTCCTCCTCTTCTTATTACGATTATTATTATTAGTAGAATTAGTATTATTTTGTTATTATAAATGTTTTAGCTATTATTAATATTTATAATTATAATTATTATCAATATTTTATAATTATATTACTATTGCTGTTGTTATTATTAATTTTAATATTATAATGATAATTATTATTATTTTTGTTTTTTTTTATAATTTTCTTTTGTGCTTCGTGCCATCTCCACTTTCATTGTTTTCCCTTGGAAACTTTATTTTTTCTTCTTCTTCTTCTTATTATTATTATTATTCTTCTTCTTCATCAGATTTAGGATTCTTCGGCTAGCTTCTCATCTTTCTGGGTCTCCGCTGTCATGGCAGTTGCTCCCCTGCTGGCAATTGCCGAGTTCACACACTTCAGTCTCTGCTGAAATTTACCTATTCGCCGCTGTGCGCCGAATTAGGCTCAGACGATGCCACGGGGGAATTTTCACCTGGGGCGTTGCTCTCATAAAATGGTTTGAGATCACTCACGTGCGCTGTTCTTCTTTTCCCTTTGTGCACCTTGTCGAGTTCGACGATCACAGGCGAAATAAAATTTAGTACGCGATGTGGTCCGCCGTATTTCGGTGCAAGCTTAGCCGCGAAATTGTCCACGGCTTTAGAGAAGAAGTGTTCTTTCACCAAAACCCTGTCTCCCACGACCGGTTGCCACGATCTTCTTCGCAGATTGTAGTGTCTCGCTTGCTCTGTCGTTGCCTATTGTTGGTTTCGTCGCACTAACTCAAACACCTCTTTCATTCTCACCGCTTTTACTTGCGGTGTTGTGGCATCTTCGCCGGTTCCTAACGTATTCTCGTCATACAATGCGTTCGGTAACCTTGGTTCTCGCCCTTGGGCGACGAACGCCGGGCTGTAACCCGTTGCGTCGCACACGCTAGTGTTGAGGGCCAAAGTCATTTCTGGCAACAGATCATCCCAGCTCTTCTGGTCTTTGCCTGCGAACTGCGCCAGTAGTCGCTTGATGTTACGGTTAGCTCTTTCCGTCGGATTTTGCTGCGGTGTGTACGGAGCAGTGAATTGGTGCCTTATTCCCATCTCCTCCAGGAATTGCTTAAATTTCGAGCTGGTAAACTGCGTTCCATTATCCGTGATCAAGATTTTTGGAATGCCGAATTTGCCGATAATCCGCTCTCTCACTGCTCGAATTACTCCCTCCGCTGTTGCCTTCCGCATTGGTACAATCTCGACCCATCTTGAGAAACGATCTAGTATTACCAGCGCCATAGTGTTTCCATGCTTGGATCGCGGAAGAGGTCCTACGAAATCAGCACACACAGTCGCTCAGGGTTCTTCCGCGTGGGTTCGTGCTGGCTTGGTTTGTAAAGCTGGCAGGTCTGACATTGTCGCACATACTTCCTCACGTCGCGGAACATGCCCGGCCAATAATATCGCGCTGTCGCCCGCGCTATCGTTTTTCTGATCCCCATATGGCCTGCACTGGGAACATCGTGAATTTCCCTTAACACCCTCTGCCTTTGCTCTGTCGGTACACATAATTTCCATGGCAACACGTCTTCACCGTCGATTTGGCCTGATATTCGCCGGTACAGCTCACCATTTTCGATGACAAAGTCAGGAAACTTCTGTGGGGACCTCTCCACCTCCGCCATCTTGTCTTTCAGCCACTTGCACTCTACCGCTACTCCTCCCGCCGTCATCGAACCAAGCAATGTTTCCTGGGGCTGTCTTGACAGCGCGTCTGCTACCACATTCAGCTTACCTTTGCGATACTGCACAGCGAAGGAGTACTGCTGCAGTTCCAGCGCCCACCTTGCAATCCGACCGGATGGACTCTCTATCTTACTCAGCCATTTTAGCGCTAAGTGGTCGGTGATGACGGTAAACGTATATCCTTCTAGGTAGGGTCTCATTTTTCTGATCGCCCACACTATGGCCAGGCACTCTTTCTCCGTTGGTGAATAATTAAGTTCGGCCTTGTTGAGCCGGCGACTCGCATATGCGATTACGCGTTCTTTTCCTTCAATCTCTTGGGTGAGAACAGCTCCCATCCCGTAGTCGCTCGCGTCTGTTTGCAGAGTGAACTTCTGCGTAAAGTCGGGGCAAGCCAACACTGGTGCCTCGGTTAGCGCGTTCTTCAGCGCCTCGAACGCTGTCTGTTGCTCGTCGTTCCATTTCCACTTGTGGCCCTTCTTTAGCATGGACGTCAGCGCATGCGCCACTTTGGAAAAGTCGGGGCCAAATCTTCGGTACCATGAAGCTATCCCTAGGAACCTGCGTAACTCCCTTATATTTGTCGGTGGTGTCAGCTCTTTGATAGCCGCGACCTTCTCAGGATCGGTGTGAATGCCCTTCTCGCTGACGACGTGACCCAGATACTTCAACTGCTTCTTGAAAAACTCGCATTTTTCTGGGTTGATCCTAAGATTCGCCTGCCTAAGCCGTCGGAAGACCTCCGCAAGATGTTGGACGTGCTCTTGCAGGGTTGCACTGATGACAATAATGTCATCCAGGTAGGCAAACGCATACGGCTCTAGCTCTGGACCGATAACTTGGTCTAACGCACGCTGGAATGTCGCGGGGGCGGAGTGGAGCCCAAACGGCATTACTCGCCATTGAAAAAGGCCACGCCCTGGCACTGTAAAAGCAGTGTACTGCTTGCTCTGCTCTTCCATTGGGATTTGCCAGTAACCGTTTTTCAGGTCTAGGCTGCTAATGTAACGCGCGCTTCGTAGTCGATCAAGGATATGTTGGATCTTCGGTAGGGGGTACGCGTCGGGCACTGAACGCTCGTTTAGCTGTCGGTAGTCGACGCAGAGTCTCCATTTGCCGGTCTTCTTCTTCGCCAACACTATTGGGGCGCTGTGCGGGCTGTGTGAGGGTTCAATACACCCTTTCTCGATAAGGTCGTCGATTTCCGCGTTGATGATTTCCTGCATCTTCGGGTTCTTCGGGCAATACCTCTGCTTGATCGGCCGGTCATCCTTCATGACGATCCGGTGAGTGGCAATATTTGAAACTCCAGACATCTTCTCAAATTTGCGTAACTCTGACATTAAGAACTCCCTCGCTTCGTCGGTTGTCGTGGCTTCTGTAGATGTGGGGTTTGATTTGGGTTCATCGCATTTACCTGACCTTTCTGCACCTCCCTCGCGTATTGCCGTGAACGTTTCTACTCCCTGTGCGCAGCTCTCTTCTCGGAGTGTCACGTCTAAGTCTCCGCAACATAATCGGACCCCCGCTTTTGCCAGATAATCGGTTCCAAGCACCACGTCATCCATCAAACCAGGTAGTACCAAAAGATCGCTTTCATGCGCCTGATTCGCCAGCTCCACTTGCGCCGTTATAGCCTTCAGCACCGTTCTGGATCTCCCATCTCCCATTACCACACGCGTGTTCACCTTCCTAACCTCTCCCACATCCAGTTTCTTAAACATGGCCTCGCTCAAGAAACTTCTTGTTGCGCCTGTATCAACTGCAGCTACTACGTCGACCTCGTTTCAATTCAATTCAATTTATTCAATTTATGGATCAATCCTAACACAGCAAGGGTAAAACCTTATAATTAATAGTGCTAGTCACATCGGTTAACATTTCAGTACAAATATTTTGCAAGAAGGAAACAGTAATAATAAATTAAGCAATAGTAGAAATAGATATTATACGGTACTTGGAACAAAAATAAAATAAGATAAAATATATTCAAATTACAAATCAAGTTTACGAACTAAGATGTCTCTGCAACTCACGCTTAAATGTGCTCATGTTACCAATCGATACTATATTTTGTGGAAGAGAGTTCCAAAGTCGGGTCGTTTGCACCAAATATTGCCTTTCAGACGTCTTTGTTTTGAACCTGACCGAGAGAAGCTTAGAGTTTCTCATAGATCTCGTGGCAGTTATATTTTGATAGAGGTATTCAGGCTCCTTCGTATAGTAAATCTTATGCAAAAGTAAAAGAGATCTGAACTGTAAGAGCTTATCCAATGACATGGAGTAAATAGAGACTGCGTAATGAGAAACGGGGCTCCTAGCCTTGACTCCGAAAACGTAACGTGTAATATTATTAAAGAGCACATTAAGCTTGTGCTTGCACGCTGAATCACAATTGGCAAAAATTTCGCAACCATACAATAGAGAGGGCATAAGATATGTTTTGACGAGCAAAAGTCGAATATGGTGAGGAGTAAAGTACTGTGAACACCAGAGAGCGCGAAGCATACCATAAAGTTTACCTACAACTATGTTTATGTGATTATCCCACGTTAATACTTTGTTGAAAACTATTCCCAGATTTTTAGCTGTATCCACATAATTTATGCTAACGCCCCCGATCATGATTTCTGGAAAAACTGCCGTGTCTATCGGCTTTCGAGCTATAACAAGAACCTGAGACTTCTTTGGGTTTAGCGACAAGCCGTTATTCAAAGCCCAGTTGTTAATTTGGCATAGTGTTTGATTTATTCGCAGAACACAGGCAGATATATCACTGAGTTTGCATGATCTATAGACCTGCACATCGTCTGCGAGTTCATATCATTGATTGCGGCTGGTAAGTCGTTTATATACATTGAAAAGAGAAGGGCGCCAAGAATAGATACTTGCGGAACTCCCCTCCTCAATGCAAGTGCAGACGATGACGAAGTCCCACTGCAGACACACTGAGTCCTATTTTCTAGGTAGGAAGCTACTAAACTTATAGATGTTGTGGAAAAACCAAACAATTTGGCAAGCTTAGATGTGAGGATAGCATGGTCAACGGAATCAAATGCCTTAGAATGATCGAGTAGGGTTAGAAAAGTTAGCTCGTCATTATCAATAGCTTTACGAATATTTTCAATCACGTCAATAAGCGCAGTTATACAATTATGCGATTTTCGAAATCCAGATTGTCGGTTGCATAAAAGAGAATGTTTTGAAACAAATGCGTTTATCTGTTTATAAATTAACAACTCAAATACTTTTGAGAGAAATGGTAGGATAGCAATTGGCCTGAACTCACCCCCTCCTTTGGGAATAGGGATAATTTTAGCATTTTTCCAACATTCAGGAAAAACTGACGTAGTTAAAATTGTGTTAAAACAATGCGTTATATATGGAAGCAGCTTCGGTAATATGGCCTTTAGAAAAACAGGATGTAAACCGTCGGTCCCGACAGCATCGGATTTGATTGAAATGAAACACTCCAGTACATCGCATTGATCCACACATGAGAAACTAAAATTCAATCCATTACCTAAAGAGCTTGGTATGTCCAGCGGAGAATTAGACAGTGGAAGGTCCGAAAAGCTTACAAATTTATGGTTGATTGCATCGAGGTCTTCCAGAGCAGGTAGCTGTTTTTCTTTGCCTTTTACAAGACCTATCTTTCTAATCTTATTCCATCTTTCTTTGCAACTGATACCCGTTGAAAAACTTTTTTCAAAAAACTTGGCCTTGGCCTGTCCAATCATTTTGCAAACGTCTTTCCTCATAGCCACGAATTGATTATGAAAGAAATCAGTTTTATATCTTTTCCAAAGGTCATAAGTTGCATTTCGTTTATTTATAGCGTCTTTAATTTCTCGATTAATCCATACATTGTCAAAATTTTTCCTAATCTTTTTCTTAACTGGAACATGAGTTTCAAATAACCTCACAATGTTCGTTTGTAAAAATTGCATTTGTGTATCAGTAGTTGGCAAATTTTTTATATGACGCCAGTCATTGTCATTTAAATCATTATCAAGCTTCGCATAATCAATGCTCCTCAAATCACGGTAAAAAATATACTCCGCGGTATCCCTAACAGTAACACAGAAGTCAAAAATTAAGAAGATGAGGTCATGTTTAGAAAAGGTAGGCATTGTACAATAAACTCCGCTTTAAGTTATTAGTGAAAAATAAGTCTAAAAGTGTTTCGCTGGTATTTGTAAAATGAGTCGGCCTTACTGTGTTGACCGGAAAAAGTCCATAGTTGCTCATGACATTTGCTACTGTATCTTCAGTAAGCAGATTGGAGTTAAAATCACCCGCGATAACAACATCTTCATACATCAAGGACAGCCTTTCAATGGAGCTCGCTAGAGGCGCGCAATCAACAGTTTTATTCGGTCGATAGACAGCACCAACAAGAACCTTACGATTATTGGATACCACTTCGACAAGTAGAAATTCAACAGACACGTCACTGCTCGATTTTGCTTTCACAAAACACTTCAACGACTCTTTAACAAAAATTGCCACTCCTCCGCCGTGCCCCATTCGGTCATGCCTGAAGAGTTTATACCCGTGTACTGCGAATAGATTATCGCTCATGTGTGGAGTGAACCACGTCTCAGATACACATACTATATCGACAAGGGACTTCTCGAAGTAAAACCTAAATTCGTCTATTTTTTTGCATAAGCTCTGGGCATTCATATGACATATATTCAGACCTTTTCGTCTTTTGCACAGCACATTTAGCATAGCGCAGCGAGCAATACTTTGGTTGTTCTCTATAAATACAGTATCAGTCATTAGAGTAATATAAAAAGAATTATTAAATAAATTGTATGGACTGAAGTAACGTGAGCACATTTAGTAGCAACAGAGATTTCTAAGTTTGGTGAAAAAAACATAACATTAACAATAAAGAAGTGTTCTATAATAAGCTTAAGCCTAAATTGGTAAACCGCTACGACGTCATGGAGGGCGACGTGTTTATCTAGTTCACTCAGCATTTGCATATTTAACACGCATACGGGGTCATCATTAGGTTTATGCTTGATGTAAATTTTGCCACTCAAAGTAAATGTTGCTGATATTTTCTTTTGCTTTTTTAAACGCAGCGCAGCTTTCAGCAAAGAGTGACTTGCTTTAGTTAAGCACTCATTTATATAAATGGGCACCTCAGAGTCGAAACCCGCGTGCATTAAACATAGCTTTTTGTTGTTGCGGTTATGAATAGCAACCGATTTTAAGAATGCTCCCTTTTCTTTGGGAGAGGCAAATTTAATAATAATAGGGGGATCGTACTTGCTTGTATTTCTTTTGCGTGTTCGGAATATGCGCTTTATTGACGGCGCATCGATGTTAATTGAGCTGCATAAAGTTTTGAATAGACTAGCTAAGTCTTCGCCACTTTGCTCAGGTATTCCATGTAGGCACGCATCAGCAGCTACCTCAGTGCGCTCGTATCGGTCAAGCTGGTCGCGAAGAGAACATACTTCCACATTTAGTAATTCACTGGCAGTCACTTTTGTGTTGAGATCTTGCACTTCGTTACGCAGCATTTCAATTTCAGTGGAATCGTGCTCTATTTTGACTACTCTTTGTTCAAGATATCTTACATTTTGCTTGATGGTAGATAGGTCTGTCGTCAACTCACTAATCAGTTTAAGTAAACGCTCACTGGACTCTCTCGTTGACTCTTTCACTGCAGCAACAATTTTCGCCTCCAGTTCTGAAACCCACGCATCGTTAGGTAAGCTCTCACCCTCATTTAGATGATGATGTGTCGCTGAACCCGAATTAGCAGTGGTGGGTGTCAGGCGACCTGAACCAGCGCGAGTAATCATTGTTGTTATATCTCAGCCAGTTCTCTTATAACACAATAAAAATAAGAGAAAGAACCGTAGCACAGCAGTAGCAGCGCAGCTTAGGTGTAGAAAAAAATGCAAAAACTGGCAGAAAGCGCAAATGCAATGATGAAGTGATTTGCGTTTATATAAATTTTAATAAATTCTGCACAAACAAACTTTTGTGTAAAAAAATCATTCGCGTAACACAATTGTAAAACTTTGAGTAATTTAATTTAAGTAAACTGGTATTTAATTGATCTGAAATACCCTCAGAAAACTCCAATTTTTGCGGAGCAGAAAAATATACGTCTGAATTTGTCGGCGATCACAATTATTTCTTACTCTAATCGCCGCCATAATTCGGCCATCCGACTGCCTTAGGACACTCTTTAGTTTGGGCGAGGCTGTTCTACCTGACGCCCCACTCCTCGCCGCAAATGGGACCTCGACCCGTTTCCCGATGCACTACGGCAGCACTCTCGAGTCGGGACATTGCATCGACCACAGGTCCAACAAAACTCTCTCCGTGCAGCTCTGCACTCTTTCGCAAAATGGCCCTCTTCTCCGCAATGTCTACACGCAGTCCACGGATTAACGTACTCCGTCTGTGGTGTTGCCACACCGCTGTGTGGTTCAGGTCGGCGCTGTGTCCTCTCTGCTCTAGCCGTCTCGTCACTCCTAGGCAGTTCGCGCATGTGCTGATATCTCTCCGTGACCCGCGGAGTGGTTCGCGCTGCGGCTCTCTGTGGCTCTCTCACCGGGGGGATATTTTCCATATCTTCCGCCAAACTCACTAGCCCTTCTAGGGTGGTGAACTCGGATCGTTTGACGTACCATTGGAACTCGCTTCTAGAGTTTCTGTAGATACGCGTCAGCCTCTGCTCTGAGGTGTAGTTCGCGTGTCGCATCAAACTCTGAAGGGCCAACACATAGTCTTTAAATTTCTCGTTCGGTTGTTGGACGCGACGACGGATCTCATCGTCTAAGGTTTCGTGGTAGCGAGAGTTTAAGAAGAACCTTAGAAAGTCTCGTTTGAAGTCCTCCCATTGTCGCCAATTCCGGTTATTACTGCGGAACCATGTCAACGCCTTCTCCTTAAGTAGTTCTGGCATCGCTCGCGGTAACAAGTCACGATTCACCTCGTATACTTCCGCCAATTCTTCTACACGTTCGATGAAGCTGAGCGGGTCTCGGCCGCCGTCGTATTTGAAACCCCACTTACGAACTCGGTCCATGATGGTTGCCAGCGATGTCGTAGGATACGTTGCGTATGGCTGTGGTGTCTCAAACGCGTCAACGGGCATTGGTGACTGCATGACACTGGCTCCCTGGCTTCCACTTGGTGTTGCTGCGGTAACATTCAGCGCAGGCTTCGAGTGTTTCGCTTCTAGCTCTTCGAACCGCGTTTGGTAGTCCTCGTTGTTACTCTCTTCTTGAATAAATGCAGAGAAGCGTCTTCGCAGCTCTTCGACTGTTCCGGTCTGTTCGAGACCGAACTCTGCCATATAGGTCAGCAGCTCCTCTCGGTTGAGGTAATGTATCCACTTTCTCTTCACAATTGTTTTTTTTCACACTGTTTCTTCCCTAGTAGTTCTTCGGGTGGTCGCTGCACTTTGTGTCTCTCTCACTTGTGCCCTTATTGCTTCTTAAATTTGGGTATTTCGGGTAGTCGCTGAACTCAGGGTCTCTATCACTTGTGTTCTCTCTTACTTTTTTTTCACTTCACTTTTTTTCACGGCACTCTCCTTTATGTTTCGTTTCCTTTAGTGTCCCTGCTCGGGCGCCATTTGTAACGGACTTTCCTGAGTGCTGGGCGTAGCTCTCGGTTGTCCAGAGTCCTGTAAGGAGTAAACACCGTATCTCCTCGTGAAATTGGAACACATTCGCTTCTCGTTTATAGCCTCTTTATTTGCTGTACTCTCGCTATATCCACTCTCTAAAGTATAGAACTAGAGTAGGTTTAAACCCTACAGCTAGCACCAGTCTCAGTGGTTAAAGCCCACTTCGAATATACAATAATAGTCTCGGAGGTTGATCCCTCTTCCACTACCCGTGTGACCCACGTTGCGACGCGTGCCACGTATGCCTAGCTAATGCCCAATGCTTGTTAGCACTGCTCCTTTTATACCATGTTTGTCCATCCGCAGACAGTTATCCTCATTACAATTGTTTGTGCTTTATACATTTTATGTAGGTATTGTATGTTGTAGGTATTTCTTATACTGTGCATACAAAGTAATAATTCAAAATATATTAGTGGATACATACATACGTACTAGTATAATCCGAATAGATGCAATTCAATAAGCTTATGTACATACATACGCATATATATAATAATTCAAAACATAAGTGTACATATATATATTTGTACATGTGTGTATACAATTTCAAATCAACAATTCAGGGTAAATAGTACAAAGGATATATATGTATGTGTATATAAAGTTGTTGTGGGGCCCAGGGCCACAGGATCCGGGGTCCTCACACTCCCTCCTTACTCCCGGCAGCAAGACTTACGGTCGCCATGCCAGTTTTGGTGATTCGCACTCTGTACGCCTGTCCGTTCACGATGCGTCTGAATGACTGCCGCTTCAGTTGCTGGTGGTTTACGTGCGACTCAATTTCCGTCACCAACTCTTCCGGCAACGCACCTACGTCCGGATGGACCTGCCACTCCGATGGCACTCTCGGCTCAGCCTCTTCTAGCCAACGCTCTATTTCCGCCACTAAGTCGGCATCTGCTGCCACACTAAAATCCGCTTCCGCCGGCGCCTCCTCCACAAAATCACTTCGTCCACCGCGCGCCAACGTACACGCCTCGATCGCGCCCTCACTAAGGCACAGCTGTTGCGGCGGTGGATGTGGCTCTTCCGATGCCATCGGGTCGTATAGCCTGATGCGCATGTCAATATGGCGCGCATACTCTACGTACCCGTTACCGAGGTGTCTGGCGTCTTGCGTAGCGATGGAGAATTCGCCCTGCCTTTTGGCATACTCCTCTTCCTCGTCGGACGAGATGGTTATGGGTGTTGGTGCCCGCTCTACTTCGCCATCACATTCACCGCTTGGCCCGCTGTCGTCGGATCGTACGCTTACGTGCGATGATTCGTGCTCCATCTCCTCCCCTTCGCTCGTCAAATGTGGCGTATTGTTTGCCAAGTACTCTGCACCCCAATAGGCAGCCATCTCTGCATCTTCACTATTTTGGGGCAGTACGAACGGCTGCGTACTTTCGAGGCTTTCGATGTCCTCGACGCCGATTTCTTGTTGTTGCCTGCCACTGTTGCTACCGCCCTCGCTGGGGCTACTTGGCCGGCCAGCGTCGTCATGCTCGCCTCCGGTGCTGTTGTTGTCGCTCGAATTACTCGACCGGTCTCCACCGCTGCTGTCAATTCTACTGTAGCGTCGAATTTCGTGCTCTGTTAGGCGCTTTATGCGTACGCGCAAAACGCCGCCCTCCACTTGCTCGGCTACAAAATTTGCCTGTTGCTGCTGCTGTTGCTCCATATTTTCGCGAACTTGTGCCTTGGCGCCCGCGGCACATCCTTTTTATTGCCGACAGTGGCCATTGCGCGACCAACTGTATTTTCCTAGTTTTCCGGCACTTTTCCAGCAAAATTTCGGTAATTTTGCTGCCGTTTCACTTTCACATTGCATATTTTGTTTTTATTTGTTTATTTGTCATCCTCGCACAGCTGTAGTTTGTTGTCGGGGTTGCTGACTATCCAAAAGGGAGTTTTGTAGCGTTGATGTGAACTGGAGTAGATTTCGGGTTGCCATTGCGGTATTCCTCCTCTTCTTATTACGATTATTATTATTAGTAGAATTAGTATTATTTTGTTATTATAAATGTTTTAGCTATTATTAATATTTATAATTATAATTATTATCAATATTTTATAATTATATTACTATTGCTGTTGTTATTATTAATTTTAATATTATAATGATAATTATTATTATTTTTGTTTTTTTTTATAATTTTCTTTTGTGCTTCGTGCCATCTCCACTTTCATTGTTTTCCCTTGGAAACTTTATTTTTTCTTCTTCTTCTTCTTATTATTATTATTATTCTTCTTCTTCATCAGATTTAGGATTCTTCGGCTAGCTTCTCATCTTTCTGGGTCTCCGCTGTCATGGCAGTTGCTCCCCTGCTGGCAATTGCCGAGTTCACACACTTCAGTCTCTGCTGAAATTTACCTATTCGCCGCTGTGCGCCGAATTAGGCTCAGACGATGCCACGGGGGAATTTTCACCTGGGGCGTTGCTCTCATAAAATGGTTTGAGATCACTCACGTGCGCTGTTCTTCTTTTCCCTTTGTGCACCTTGTCGAGTTCGACGATCACAGGCGAAATAAAATTTAGTACGCGATGTGGTCCGCCGTATTTCGGTGCAAGCTTAGCCGCGAAATTGTCCACGGCTTTAGAGAAGAAGTGTTCTTTCACCAAAACCCTGTCTCCCACGACCGGTTGCCACGATCTTCTTCGCAGATTGTAGTGTCTCGCTTGCTCTGTCGTTGCCTATTGTTGGTTTCGTCGCACTAACTCAAACACCTCTTTCATTCTCACCGCTTTTACTTGCGGTGTTGTGGCATCTTCGCCGGTTCCTAACGTATTCTCGTCATACAATGCGTTCGGTAACCTTGGTTCTCGCCCTTGGGCGACGAACGCCGGGCTGTAACCCGTTGCGTCGCACACGCTAGTGTTGAGGGCCAAAGTCATTTCTGGCAACAGATCATCCCAGCTCTTCTGGTCTTTGCCTGCGAACTGCGCCAGTAGTCGCTTGATGTTACGGTTAGCTCTTTCCGTCGGATTTTGCTGCGGTGTGTACGGAGCAGTGAATTGGTGCCTTATTCCCATCTCCTCCAGGAATTGCTTAAATTTCGAGCTGGTAAACTGCGTTCCATTATCCGTGATCAAGATTTTTGGAATGCCGAATTTGCCGATAATCCGCTCTCTCACTGCTCGAATTACTCCCTCCGCTGTTGCCTTCCGCATTGGTACAATCTCGACCCATCTTGAGAAACGATCTAGTATTACCAGCGCCATAGTGTTTCCATGCTTGGATCGCGGAAGAGGTCCTACGAAATCAGCACACACAGTCGCTCAGGGTTCTTCCGCGTGGGTTCGTGCTGGCTTGGTTTGTAAAGCTGGCAGGTCTGACATTGTCGCACATACTTCCTCACGTCGCGGAACATGCCCGGCCAATAATATCGCGCTGTCGCCCGCGCTATCGTTTTTCTGATCCCCATATGGCCTGCACTGGGAACATCGTGAATTTCCCTTAACACCCTCTGCCTTTGCTCTGTCGGTACACATAATTTCCATGGCAACACGTCTTCACCGTCGATTTGGCCTGATATTCGCCGGTACAGCTCACCATTTTCGATGACAAAGTCAGGAAACTTCTGTGGGGACCTCTCCACCTCCGCCATCTTGTCTTTCAGCCACTTGCACTCTACCGCTACTCCTCCCGCCGTCATCGAACCAAGCAATGTTTCCTGGGGCTGTCTTGACAGCGCGTCTGCTACCACATTCAGCTTACCTTTGCGATACTGCACAGCGAAGGAGTACTGCTGCAGTTCCAGCGCCCACCTTGCAATCCGACCGGATGGACTCTCTATCTTACTCAGCCATTTTAGCGCTAAGTGGTCGGTGATGACGGTAAACGTATATCCTTCTAGGTAGGGTCTCATTTTTCTGATCGCCCACACTATGGCCAGGCACTCTTTCTCCGTTGGTGAATAATTAAGTTCGGCCTTGTTGAGCCGGCGACTCGCATATGCGATTACGCGTTCTTTTCCTTCAATCTCTTGGGTGAGAACAGCTCCCATCCCGTAGTCGCTCGCGTCTGTTTGCAGAGTGAACTTCTGCGTAAAGTCGGGGCAAGCCAACACTGGTGCCTCGGTTAGCGCGTTCTTCAGCGCCTCGAACGCTGTCTGTTGCTCGTCGTTCCATTTCCACTTGTGGCCCTTCTTTAGCATGGACGTCAGCGCATGCGCCACTTTGGAAAAGTCGGGGCCAAATCTTCGGTACCATGAAGCTATCCCTAGGAACCTGCGTAACTCCCTTATATTTGTCGGTGGTGTCAGCTCTTTGATAGCCGCGACCTTCTCAGGATCGGTGTGAATGCCCTTCTCGCTGACGACGTGACCCAGATACTTCAACTGCTTCTTGAAAAACTCGCATTTTTCTGGGTTGATCCTAAGATTCGCCTGCCTAAGCCGTCGGAAGACCTCCGCAAGATGTTGGACGTGCTCTTGCAGGGTTGCACTGATGACAATAATGTCATCCAGGTAGGCAAACGCATACGGCTCTAGCTCTGGACCGATAACTTGGTCTAACGCACGCTGGAATGTCGCGGGGGCGGAGTGGAGCCCAAACGGCATTACTCGCCATTGAAAAAGGCCACGCCCTGGCACTGTAAAAGCAGTGTACTGCTTGCTCTGCTCTTCCATTGGGATTTGCCAGTAACCGTTTTTCAGGTCTAGGCTGCTAATGTAACGCGCGCTTCGTAGTCGATCAAGGATATGTTGGATCTTCGGTAGGGGGTACGCGTCGGGCACTGAACGCTCGTTTAGCTGTCGGTAGTCGACGCAGAGTCTCCATTTGCCGGTCTTCTTCTTCGCCAACACTATTGGGGCGCTGTGCGGGCTGTGTGAGGGTTCAATACACCCTTTCTCGATAAGGTCGTCGATTTCCGCGTTGATGATTTCCTGCATCTTCGGGTTCTTCGGGCAATACCTCTGCTTGATCGGCCGGTCATCCTTCATGACGATCCGGTGAGTGGCAATATTTGAAACTCCAGACATCTTCTCAAATTTGCGTAACTCTGACATTAAGAACTCCCTCGCTTCGTCGGTTGTCGTGGCTTCTGTAGATGTGGGGTTTGATTTGGGTTCATCGCATTTACCTGACCTTTCTGCACCTCCCTCGCGTATTGCCGTGAACGTTTCTACTCC
>NW_023462883.1:8329-16586 GCF_013731165.1 Rhagoletis pomonella | reverse complement strand
TTTTTTTTTTTTTTTTTGCGTATACGAAGTGTAGATTTCATTGTATGGAAGAGCAAGAGCCTGAAGATAGAGTAGTTTCAGGAGGATTGGGTCTGCTAGATTCGAACCGCAGGGTCACACGTAGCGTAGCAAGAGCTTTAGAAAATCAGGTTGTCGGGTCAATATTTACCCAGATCGACACGGGTATACAACATCCTGTAGATTTTCTGCCAACGGATTATTTAAACCGGTGCGCAGCGCGCATATTTGGCACATCCAATCAAGAGGTGCCCCAGCAACCCAGTGTTCGAGTTACAAACGAACTATTTCTCAACGCTACGGATAACAGCCTGACGTTTTCACGTAAAATTGAGGAATTATTTAACATGTCAGAGGAAGAACAGCAAACTGGGGGAAGCATGCCATTGAATGATCAAGGGCCAGGCGGATCGAAATCTCACAGTGGTGGACCAAGTTCTGCAGCCATCAATGTCGAGCAACTGAGCCGTATGATGGCGATGATGGCTCAACAAAATGACATGATGGCGCAATGCATGAACGAGGTCCGCCACATGCGAGATAATGTAGTGAACCTCAATAGCAGGGTGGCTGAGGTGGAGACTTCGATGCAAGGGACTAGGAGTCAACCAGCCAGGGCATCAACGCCAGAAGAAAGACGCGAGACGTCCACGACAGAGCATGGCCCTGGAGCAGAAAAACCACCGAGTCAGTCCCACTCACGAAAGGAGGCAAGCTACCGAAAAAAGATAGATCTAGATAAATGGCATGTAAAGTTCGATGGTTCTGCCAAAGGTTTAACTATAGAAAGTTTTATTTTTCGGATAGAAAAGATGAGGGAGCAATACGACATTTCCTACTATCAGCTATTTACAGATTTCCACTGCTTGGTTACGGGCAGCGCCTTAAAATGGTACTGGCAGGTCCTCGAGGATCATGCCGATGAGCCAGACTTCGGCTATTTCGAACTAAAGACCGAGCTGCTAAACCATTTTAAGAGCGCTGAATCGGATTACGAAATAATCCGAGAAATAATGGAGAGGAAACAAGCACCCCAAGAGAGTTTTGAAGAGTTTTATAGTGAGGTCCACGATTTAACCTTCCGGCTTAGGAAAAAAATCCCCGAGCAGGAGTTAGTAGGAATTATAAGAGGTAACCTTAAGCCATATTTGGCCAACGTAACTTTCGCGTCCCGGATGGAGTCTCTAGCAGAATTAAAATCAGAATGCAGACGAGCGGAGAAAGTTATGAGAGAGAATAGAAGTAGATCGAAGGCAGTTAATGAATTAAATATTACAGGGGTTGAGAAATCTGAGAACTTAGACCAGAATTATGTAGAGGCATTTGGTAGGCCGCACCATGATAAACCGCAGCAACCAGTGCAGGCCCGTGATAAATTGTCGTCGTCCGTTAGTCCTAATGTCCAAAAGCCTTCCATCCGTTCGTTTTGTCCGTCCCCGTTTCACTTAATGTTGTGTTTTTCGTGTGGTATGCCCGTGGATTATTTTGTTAAGAATCCGTCAGAAGAAAATAAGTGTAAATCGTCTTTCCATAATATGTTGTGTTTCGCGTGCGGCAGTGATGCGTCATTTTGTGTTTTCAAGCCGAATCAGGGAAACGTGAAGGTGGCGGAGATCTCCGGGAACTCTCGCCAGGGAGCGGAAAACCCGGAGCCAACCCAGTGAGAATCCTTAGAAGAGAGAAAAGCGAAGAAGTAGTAGAAAAGAGAAGAGCAGAATTAAGCAGAGAAGCTAAGAGCTTACATCACAGAAAGCTCGAATACGAGGAAGCGCGTAGACGTATATTCGGCGAAGAACTGGCAAAGGTGAAGAAAAGTAGGAATTTTAGGAAGATAGGTAAGATGAGGGAAAGGAAAAAGAATCTTCGTAGGATACGCCGTAAGATAATTTCCACAATAGTCACAGTTAACGGAGATAATAGATTTTTCGCCAAAACTAAAATCGGTGGACAAGAGGTGCTAGCTTTATTAGATTCTGGTGCAGGTGCTAGCTGTTTGGGGAAAAATGTAAGTAAGCTTCTCGAGGGTAAAGAGCACCTTATAGTGCCTATTAAGGGTCAGAACATCCGCACGGCCAACGGTGGAGAGACTGAGGTAGAAGGTGTCATCACGCTTCCCGTCTTGTGGGATAACGTTGCCAAGAACTTAGAGTTTTTAATTGTACCAGGCCTTCAGCAAGAGGTATACTTAGCTGTTGATTTTTGGCAGGCGTTTGGCATGTGTGTTGTGAGTAAAGGTTCGGCTACAAGTGTGAATGGGAATGTGGTATCAGAGCTCGTACCCGCCGATGTAGACTTAACTTTTGACGCGGTACAACACGACCTGACCCATGACCAAAGCTTGGCCTTAGAGCGAGTAAAGGCCCAATTTCCGTCTTTTGCTGTGCTAGGACTAGGGAAAACCGATAAAGAAGAACATATAATAGAAGTCACCAATGAAAATCTGCCGGTAAAGCAAAGGCACTACCCGATTTCGCCAGCCATTCAAAAGCTTGTATATACTGAATTGGATAGAATGTTAGATATGGGCGTGATTGAAGAAAGCAACAGCAGCTGGAGCTCCCCCGTATCACTCGTGGTGAAGGGAACGAAGAACCGGTTGTGCTTGGATGCTAGAAAAATAAATGAACGAACAATAAAAGATGCGTACCCCCTTCCCCATATTGATGGCATTTTAAGCCGGCTGCAAAATACTCGCTTTATATCAGCAATAGACTTGAAGGATGCTTTCTGGCAGATACCTTTAGAAAAGAAATCCAGGGAGAAAACAGCCTTCACAGTACCCGGTAGACCATTGTATCAATTTACTGTCATGCCTTTTGGGCTGTGTAATGCAGCACAACGCATGTGTAGACTAATGGACAAGGTTATTCCCGCTTCTTTACGTGAGTCCGTGTTCGTGTATTTAGATGATTTACTTGTGTGTTCTGTCGATTTTTCGTCCCATTTGGATTTGTTAGAAAAGGTTGGTCGGTGTCTTCGTGAAGCAAAATTAACAATAAACGTGGAAAAAAGTAAATTCTGTTTTAAAGAAGTGAGGTATCTCGGTTACGTTGTTGGCAACGGTTGCATCCGCACAGATGCAAGCAAAATCGCCGCCGTCAGAGATTTTCCGGAACCACGAACCCCGAAGCAGCTCAGACGGTTCCTGGGGATGTCAGGCTGGTACCGTAGATTCATACAGGACTACGCGACCATTGCAGCACCGCTGCACGACTGCCTCACAAAAGACAAAATCAAGAAGTTTACGATGACGGACGAAGCCAAGAAGTCGTTTGGCCGATTAAAGCAGAGCTTGATTTCAGCACCTGTGTTAACCCATCCGGACTTCAATAGACATTTCTACATTCAATGTGACGCATCAACGGACGGTGTGGGCGGGGTCTTATTTCAATTAGACGACGCAGGAAATGAGCGGCCAATAGCATACATTTCGGCTAAATTGAATAAGGCACAACGAAATTACAGCATTACTGAGCTAGAATGTTATGCAGCGGTGCTAAGCATCAAGAGATTTAGGCCATACGTTGAGGGACTGCCCTTTACGGTGATCACTGACCACGCCAGTTTAAAATGGTTAATGAACCAAAAGGATTTGTCAGGCCGACTCGCAAGGTGGAGCTTAAAACTACAAGGCCACACTTTTGACATTCAACACCGTAAGGGGTCCCAGAACATCGTGCCGGATGCCCTATCGCGGATAGACATGGATGAGATAACGAAGAATAACCGCCTCTTAGACATTTGCCTTGATTCACCGTTCTTTAAAACGGAAGAGTATGAAGAACTCAAGAAAACCGTAACTGATAACCAAGACAAACTACCTGAACTATGCGTGTCGGACGGTTACGTTTACAGACGAACGCAATTTAACAGTGGGGATGACCTTCAACAGGACCATGCCTGGAAGCTCTGGGTGCCAACGGAGCTGCGTCGAGGGCTAGTGGAAGCAGCGCACGATTCACCGTCGGCCGGCCATGGTGGCATTCACAAGACATTAACGCGAATTAGAGAAAAGTATTATTGGCCAGGCATGGTAACAAACGTGCAGGCATACCTAAAAGAATGCGAAATCTGCAAAGGCAGTAAAACACAGAATGCGTTCCATAAACCTATGATGGGTAAGCAGCATGTGACCGAGAGACCATTTCAACGTTTATTTATAGACTTTATGGGCCCATACCCACGTACATGTAGTGGTAACGTCTTTGTGTTTGTATGTTTAGACCACTTTACCAAATTTGTCTTTTTAAAACCTATGCGGAGTGCCACTTCAGCAAATGTGATCAAATTTCTTGAGAATGAAGTCTTCCATACTTTTGGCGTTCCCGAATATATCCACTCGGACAACGGGAAGCAATTTGTTTCAGTTTTATTTAGCCAATTCCTGGAAAAATATGGGACTCAGCATATCAGGACTGCGTTTTATTCACCTCAGGCCAACGCGGCAGAAAGGGTAAACCGTTCGGTGTTACAAATTGTGAGGTCATATATCAAAGACAACCAAAAGAATTGGGATGATCATATTAGCGACGCCGCTTTTGCCCTCCGCAGCTCAGTGCATTCCGCAATTAATGATACCCCGTATCAAGCTGTCTTCGGTATGCCTATGATACAGCATGCTGCATCATACGAGCTATACCGAAGACTGGGCAAAGTGAGGGATGCGGACTGCGAAATTGAAATGCTGGCCGACAGGACACGGCTTATACGAAATAAAATTATGAAGGAATTGAAGTTGGCCCATGAACGCAGTAAGAAGACGTACAACACGAGGAGTCGGGAAGTGCAATTTAAAGTTGGACAAGTGGTGTACCGCCGAAACTTCAAGCAGAGTTCACAGATTGAAAATTACAACGCGAAACTTGCCCCAAAGCAAGTTAAGTGTAT
Organism: Rhagoletis pomonella; assembly: GCF_013731165.1. Lineage (NCBI taxonomy): Eukaryota > Metazoa > Arthropoda > Insecta > Diptera > Tephritidae > Rhagoletis > Rhagoletis pomonella. Next base: position 11,681 of record NW_023462883.1, on the reverse strand, counting down.
TGTGTTAAAAACCATCGGGAATTCGATGTATGAACTTGGTGACACCAGTGGCAAGAAGATCGGGGTATACCACGCTAAGGATATCTTTGTGGCATAGTGTAGGTAACTGTGTTGTATGTTGTTGTTATGTGTTAACTGTTATGTACCAGATCGTTTTGTGCTAGTTGTAGTCACTTGATATACGTACCTACATTTGTTCGTAACACAGTGCTCTTAGCTACTTGACCTTTAAATGTATTTTATTTTACCACTTGACATCTGTAGTTCTAAAATTTAGGCCTTCTTCTGTGATATTTATTGATGTATTTGACGAAGAATGTGGTTATTTATTCTATTTATTAATTTAATTATAGTTTATTTACGTATTTATTTATTATTATTACTACTGTTTTTCTTGATTGTTCACTTATTTATATTTATATTTATATATTATTTTGTTTTATGTTTGTTATTATTTATTTTAGTTTTTATTTTTTTTAATTTTTTTACTATGTATATTTATTTACTAATTTATTTACTTATGACCCTTCTCCAATCTGTGATATAGACAAAAGCTGCATATACGTAGAAGTAGTAGTGATCTGTGATATAGTGTAGATACATATGTAGATACATACACCTACCCAGTGATAACCACGCTATGTAGGAGCAAGATAACTTGGAAGCCCGGCTTTTGGTCGTGGGTCGAAGCCACACGTTGGGTGGAAAATTAGAACACGGAAACGCTGTGTTATATATCTTTTACGCGCACGCTCCATGATGCGGGCATCATCGGCGGTCGCGAGCCTGTAACAGCAGCTTTTACCAGAAGTGAGTGCGTTAGTGTGCATGTATTAGTAAGGGAAGTGAAAGTGGCCATAAACCTTCAAGCTATAACAACCAAACTAAGGTGTGAAACTTGGCTAACCCTGCGGTTCGGTAAAGCAGTGGCGTGTGTGTGTCTGTGTGTGTGGTTGCATAGTCCGAATTTGAGCGGATGATCATCGTGGACTTGTGAGTGGGTGCAGCATGAGTGACATCTTCGGTTAGCTAAGATACAATAAATTAGAGCGGAGGAAGACCGAAGATTTTATTCGTAAAGTCACGGTGCCTTAGTGGAGTGTCGCGAGAAAATTTACAAGCGTAGTGTGAATGTGAATATACTAGTGTATATATATATGTTTAAAACATTTTTGTGGGTCAAGTGCAAAAAAACGGAATTGTGCTATATACCGCCATCTATACGGGACCCCAGGTATATCCGTTAGCGTTCGCAAATATTGGAGACAAAGGTAAGTCTATTTAATAACTAGGAATTATATAGAAGAGAAATAATAGGTTCCTCCAATGTTTTATATACATATAATTTACGCATACATATAATTACGCACCTCTGATTGAAGGTAAAATAAAACGCGGATAATTTTTATGAAAAAAAAAAAAAAATAACAAAATTGATTCGAACTCGCGTTGAGTAAGAAACCGGCAAGGAAGACGTTTGCCTTATTATTTTGGTGTAGTCGGAAGGCCAGAAAATTAATCATTATTGAGTTTATTAAAACCTCTGCGAAAGTTTGGTGCGAGTAACGTTAAAGGTGCGCCAGTGCATCTGCTTAGCTACATACGTGCGTACAAACATGCATACATACAGGCATAGGTATATATGTGTGTACGCGCATATGCATACCAGCACCTGTTCATATGTATGTAGATACCCAAATGGGCATTGGAGGAAAACTTGGTTCCGAATCGTTTCTAATGATGTTTGATGTTTTTTTTAGGTCCCCAGCACCTTACTCATAGAGGACCTTCCCAACAGTAAGCCTACGGAGTTTATAGGCGACGCAACAAAACCAATTATACCGACATAGGACACACAGGCAGGCACCAACACTTATCACGGCCATAGAAGGACAGTATGACCCCTTGAGCATTTACCATTGGAAAAAAAAAGTTGCACGAAGTAACACTGCAAAGGGCGCACTTGCAACATTCGTCGCGAGGTAGTAAGGAGAAGGAAATACCAACACACTCACTCATACACATACAACTTCACTACATGCTATCGGTGAGAAACAGGCGCTGGGGAAACAACAACCACAGCACTACGACCAGCTGTGCTGAATACATAGTGAAAGAGCGGGTCAACGCCCGCTGCACAAGTCAATATACTTATTTATTCGCCCGTACATAAGAAGTAAAGTAAGCTGAAAATAGAGAGGAGTGGACCGATACTTACCAGCGTGGGAGTTTGCAGAGTTCCAGCGGGCTGAATCTGAGGGAGCGGAGTCGCATACATACATACGCGCATATGATAGTGCCATCAGCTGCAGCGCGATCGCCCAAGCGACGTTGAGGGAGAGCGACCTGCCAGCGCAGCAGCGCAGCTAGCTTACATATAGTTTTCTTATTTCCTTTTGCTTAACTTGGTTTTTTTTGCTCTATGTCATTTCCTTTTGCTCTTTAATTCTTTCACAAATTCGCACGTAATTATGTAAACACTCCACGTGTTTAATCTATTGCCCAAAATTTTTTTTTTTGCCGGATTATTTTCGTACATTTTCAGTTGCTTTTTTTATTTAATACTTATCGGTTTAATTACTTTCACTTAAATTTAATTTCCTTTTTGTTGGTTTAGGGTACCTGCTCCACAATTATACTTAAGCCGCACGGCCACTAGCAGGCTAGCTTATTGTAATCCCGGTTTTTTTTTGCGAATTTTAGTTTGTGTAGTTTTTCTACACTAATTCATATTTTGTTTTTCTGCTTTCAAAGATCGCTTAAGGATAAGATTGCACGTTAATTTTTATTTTGTCTAGTTTTTATCCGCGATTTATTCCGGTATTCTTTTATTTTTAATATATTTTCAAAGAGGTAATGATTCGCTCGGCGCCCGCAAACACGAGCGAATGACAAAGATATTTGACAGCTCAGGCTTGTAGACACCAGCTGTGAGCCTATGTACATATGTATGCCAATAGGTTGCTTTCCAGCCATTTCCAGGGTCCTCTCCGCATGTTGGTACCATCATCGAGGGACTAATAAGGTGAGTGGAAAACCAATTTTATGCCTATATATATACGTATATACACATATGTACATACATATGCGAGGGACAAACCTCTTTCGGGTTTTGTTTTGATTTCGCTAATCTTAGTACTGAGTACGTGCGTTTGTTTGCATTTTTTTTTCTCATTAATCGTATGTGCATATACAATTGCTACCTATCTGTATATAAAGAAAAAGGGTGTTCACGGTTGATTCGCAATTGGGAAGTAAAATTGCTAAGGAGTTTGGAAGTTTGAGTCGAAGGAAGTTTTTTTGTTGAATTTGAATTTTTATATATATATATATTTTTTTTTTTTTTTTTTTT
>NW_023462883.1:0-8229 GCF_013731165.1 Rhagoletis pomonella | reverse complement strand
TTTTTTTTTTTTTTTTTTTTTGAATTATTAATTCCTTTTTTTTCATGGTTGCACATAAATATTTTTATCTTTTGGTAATAAGAGTTCTTTTGCCTTTTGACATTATAAGTTAAGAATTGGTTGAAGTTTTCATTGAATTTAGATTTGTTGGTTTATTTTAATTTTTATTTATTATAAATAGGTCTCCTTTAATTAATATTTTGCGTTTATATACTATAACAATTTGAAATTCGTTTAGTTTTTTTTTGGTTTTAGCTTTTAGAGTTTTTTTATTGTTTTCCATAAAATTTGAAATCTGAGTTAACTTGAATTTATGAATTTACTATTGTTAAATAGGGAATGCGGTTGAAGCTGTAAAATAAATTGTAAGCAAATGAACAAATATACGCGTGATTATTTCTGTTGTGATTGAAAGGTATTCGGTCAAAATGAAGTGGTGAGGTTTTCATTTTGGTGTGGGTGTTACACTAGGGCTTAAGAGGGGACGTGAGGGCGTTGACTAGGGAATGGACTGAGACAGAACTGATCGACGAATAGACAGACGTACTATGTCAGGCTAAGGGGGCGTTGCAGCAACATTAGGAGTCGGAGCAACGCCCATGGCTGCGTAAGCGAAATGCGCAAAGTGGGTGGGACGACTCCACCTGACAGGACGGGCCTCTTCTTCAGCTTTACTTCTCCTTCTTCTAATTTCTGTTAGTATTGCTGGTACTGATGCTCAGGCATGACAATCTTGTTTACGTAGGGTAGGTAAGGTGGGCGAAAATAACCCCCCCATCCGGCGAGCTAGCCTGGGCTTTGCCACCATGCCTGCGTACCGCCTCACCTTTGCCAACTGACACCCACGTAACAATGGCGCCCAACGCAATAGCCCAATAAGACTTTTATTTTTATCATACGTAACGTTTAACTTTTTTGTTAGTATCTCTCCTTTTTTTTCTTTTCCCAACTTTCTTTTCCTTCTTTTTCTTACATATTGGACGAGTTAGGGTCATGCGGGCAGCATCACTTGCGGTCACCGAGAGTGATAAGTGCCTGAGTGACAAAGATCATGGAGGGAAGTGAACATCTCCACTTCGAAGTGCCTTCCTGTTTGCCTTAGCGCACTGGGGAAGTGATATTCGGAGTTGGGATGTCACCATTAGTATTTGTTTTAGTTTTTTTTCTGCTTTTTGTGATCCTTGCCTATTAGAGCTACCTCGTATGCAATCCAGCATAGCATACCAGTGAGGTTCGTAGGTGACTTCACGGGGGGTAATGGGAGGAAATGTGGCATCCACCACTGGAGTTATGACACTGGCGGTTGATATGCCACACTTGATATAAAGTAAGGGGGATTAGTTGACAATTGACATCGGACTGCTGAAAACGGACTTAACGCTCCCACAATGACCTCGCTCGGTGTAACACCACCCACACACCAAAGAAATTGATTATTGTAATACAGCAACAAAATCAAGTGTTATATTCGTGCATACAAGTACATGTACCTACATATAGAAACAGTTATAAATAAACCAAGCATCGTTATTTTGCTAGAAAACATAAGTCCAGCGTTTTCTTTTGAATTTTGAATTTTTGTGTATATACTTTTATATTTTCTTGCGTTTATCTTTATTCTTTTTATGAACTGCAATTTTTTATTTTATAGAATAACTATTTTTCAATTAAATTCAAATATTTACCCTATAACCGTTAATTCACTATCACCCTTTGGAATATTCTTTCTTGATTTTTGCGGTATTTTTCTTTGAATTGAAGTTTGGCTATTCGGATTTGTGGATTTTTTTTTTTTGAATTTTCGAATTTGGATTTTTTGCGTGTTGTAAGGAGATTTCCGAATTTCAGGATTTAAGTGTTGTAAAACTTTAAATCACGTTTCGGCCGCGTGTTAATTTATTTTTTTTTTTTTTTTTGCGTATACGAAGTGTAGATTTCATTGTATGGAAGAGCAAGAGCCTGAAGATAGAGTAGTTTCAGGAGGATTGGGTCTGCTAGATTCGAACCGCAGGGTCACACGTAGCGTAGCAAGAGCTTTAGAAAATCAGGTTGTCGGGTCAATATTTACCCAGATCGACACGGGTATACAACATCCTGTAGATTTTCTGCCAACGGATTATTTAAACCGGTGCGCAGCGCGCATATTTGGCACATCCAATCAAGAGGTGCCCCAGCAACCCAGTGTTCGAGTTACAAACGAACTATTTCTCAACGCTACGGATAACAGCCTGACGTTTTCACGTAAAATTGAGGAATTATTTAACATGTCAGAGGAAGAACAGCAAACTGGGGGAAGCATGCCATTGAATGATCAAGGGCCAGGCGGATCGAAATCTCACAGTGGTGGACCAAGTTCTGCAGCCATCAATGTCGAGCAACTGAGCCGTATGATGGCGATGATGGCTCAACAAAATGACATGATGGCGCAATGCATGAACGAGGTCCGCCACATGCGAGATAATGTAGTGAACCTCAATAGCAGGGTGGCTGAGGTGGAGACTTCGATGCAAGGGACTAGGAGTCAACCAGCCAGGGCATCAACGCCAGAAGAAAGACGCGAGACGTCCACGACAGAGCATGGCCCTGGAGCAGAAAAACCACCGAGTCAGTCCCACTCACGAAAGGAGGCAAGCTACCGAAAAAAGATAGATCTAGATAAATGGCATGTAAAGTTCGATGGTTCTGCCAAAGGTTTAACTATAGAAAGTTTTATTTTTCGGATAGAAAAGATGAGGGAGCAATACGACATTTCCTACTATCAGCTATTTACAGATTTCCACTGCTTGGTTACGGGCAGCGCCTTAAAATGGTACTGGCAGGTCCTCGAGGATCATGCCGATGAGCCAGACTTCGGCTATTTCGAACTAAAGACCGAGCTGCTAAACCATTTTAAGAGCGCTGAATCGGATTACGAAATAATCCGAGAAATAATGGAGAGGAAACAAGCACCCCAAGAGAGTTTTGAAGAGTTTTATAGTGAGGTCCACGATTTAACCTTCCGGCTTAGGAAAAAAATCCCCGAGCAGGAGTTAGTAGGAATTATAAGAGGTAACCTTAAGCCATATTTGGCCAACGTAACTTTCGCGTCCCGGATGGAGTCTCTAGCAGAATTAAAATCAGAATGCAGACGAGCGGAGAAAGTTATGAGAGAGAATAGAAGTAGATCGAAGGCAGTTAATGAATTAAATATTACAGGGGTTGAGAAATCTGAGAACTTAGACCAGAATTATGTAGAGGCATTTGGTAGGCCGCACCATGATAAACCGCAGCAACCAGTGCAGGCCCGTGATAAATTGTCGTCGTCCGTTAGTCCTAATGTCCAAAAGCCTTCCATCCGTTCGTTTTGTCCGTCCCCGTTTCACTTAATGTTGTGTTTTTCGTGTGGTATGCCCGTGGATTATTTTGTTAAGAATCCGTCAGAAGAAAATAAGTGTAAATCGTCTTTCCATAATATGTTGTGTTTCGCGTGCGGCAGTGATGCGTCATTTTGTGTTTTCAAGCCGAATCAGGGAAACGTGAAGGTGGCGGAGATCTCCGGGAACTCTCGCCAGGGAGCGGAAAACCCGGAGCCAACCCAGTGAGAATCCTTAGAAGAGAGAAAAGCGAAGAAGTAGTAGAAAAGAGAAGAGCAGAATTAAGCAGAGAAGCTAAGAGCTTACATCACAGAAAGCTCGAATACGAGGAAGCGCGTAGACGTATATTCGGCGAAGAACTGGCAAAGGTGAAGAAAAGTAGGAATTTTAGGAAGATAGGTAAGATGAGGGAAAGGAAAAAGAATCTTCGTAGGATACGCCGTAAGATAATTTCCACAATAGTCACAGTTAACGGAGATAATAGATTTTTCGCCAAAACTAAAATCGGTGGACAAGAGGTGCTAGCTTTATTAGATTCTGGTGCAGGTGCTAGCTGTTTGGGGAAAAATGTAAGTAAGCTTCTCGAGGGTAAAGAGCACCTTATAGTGCCTATTAAGGGTCAGAACATCCGCACGGCCAACGGTGGAGAGACTGAGGTAGAAGGTGTCATCACGCTTCCCGTCTTGTGGGATAACGTTGCCAAGAACTTAGAGTTTTTAATTGTACCAGGCCTTCAGCAAGAGGTATACTTAGCTGTTGATTTTTGGCAGGCGTTTGGCATGTGTGTTGTGAGTAAAGGTTCGGCTACAAGTGTGAATGGGAATGTGGTATCAGAGCTCGTACCCGCCGATGTAGACTTAACTTTTGACGCGGTACAACACGACCTGACCCATGACCAAAGCTTGGCCTTAGAGCGAGTAAAGGCCCAATTTCCGTCTTTTGCTGTGCTAGGACTAGGGAAAACCGATAAAGAAGAACATATAATAGAAGTCACCAATGAAAATCTGCCGGTAAAGCAAAGGCACTACCCGATTTCGCCAGCCATTCAAAAGCTTGTATATACTGAATTGGATAGAATGTTAGATATGGGCGTGATTGAAGAAAGCAACAGCAGCTGGAGCTCCCCCGTATCACTCGTGGTGAAGGGAACGAAGAACCGGTTGTGCTTGGATGCTAGAAAAATAAATGAACGAACAATAAAAGATGCGTACCCCCTTCCCCATATTGATGGCATTTTAAGCCGGCTGCAAAATACTCGCTTTATATCAGCAATAGACTTGAAGGATGCTTTCTGGCAGATACCTTTAGAAAAGAAATCCAGGGAGAAAACAGCCTTCACAGTACCCGGTAGACCATTGTATCAATTTACTGTCATGCCTTTTGGGCTGTGTAATGCAGCACAACGCATGTGTAGACTAATGGACAAGGTTATTCCCGCTTCTTTACGTGAGTCCGTGTTCGTGTATTTAGATGATTTACTTGTGTGTTCTGTCGATTTTTCGTCCCATTTGGATTTGTTAGAAAAGGTTGGTCGGTGTCTTCGTGAAGCAAAATTAACAATAAACGTGGAAAAAAGTAAATTCTGTTTTAAAGAAGTGAGGTATCTCGGTTACGTTGTTGGCAACGGTTGCATCCGCACAGATGCAAGCAAAATCGCCGCCGTCAGAGATTTTCCGGAACCACGAACCCCGAAGCAGCTCAGACGGTTCCTGGGGATGTCAGGCTGGTACCGTAGATTCATACAGGACTACGCGACCATTGCAGCACCGCTGCACGACTGCCTCACAAAAGACAAAATCAAGAAGTTTACGATGACGGACGAAGCCAAGAAGTCGTTTGGCCGATTAAAGCAGAGCTTGATTTCAGCACCTGTGTTAACCCATCCGGACTTCAATAGACATTTCTACATTCAATGTGACGCATCAACGGACGGTGTGGGCGGGGTCTTATTTCAATTAGACGACGCAGGAAATGAGCGGCCAATAGCATACATTTCGGCTAAATTGAATAAGGCACAACGAAATTACAGCATTACTGAGCTAGAATGTTATGCAGCGGTGCTAAGCATCAAGAGATTTAGGCCATACGTTGAGGGACTGCCCTTTACGGTGATCACTGACCACGCCAGTTTAAAATGGTTAATGAACCAAAAGGATTTGTCAGGCCGACTCGCAAGGTGGAGCTTAAAACTACAAGGCCACACTTTTGACATTCAACACCGTAAGGGGTCCCAGAACATCGTGCCGGATGCCCTATCGCGGATAGACATGGATGAGATAACGAAGAATAACCGCCTCTTAGACATTTGCCTTGATTCACCGTTCTTTAAAACGGAAGAGTATGAAGAACTCAAGAAAACCGTAACTGATAACCAAGACAAACTACCTGAACTATGCGTGTCGGACGGTTACGTTTACAGACGAACGCAATTTAACAGTGGGGATGACCTTCAACAGGACCATGCCTGGAAGCTCTGGGTGCCAACGGAGCTGCGTCGAGGGCTAGTGGAAGCAGCGCACGATTCACCGTCGGCCGGCCATGGTGGCATTCACAAGACATTAACGCGAATTAGAGAAAAGTATTATTGGCCAGGCATGGTAACAAACGTGCAGGCATACCTAAAAGAATGCGAAATCTGCAAAGGCAGTAAAACACAGAATGCGTTCCATAAACCTATGATGGGTAAGCAGCATGTGACCGAGAGACCATTTCAACGTTTATTTATAGACTTTATGGGCCCATACCCACGTACATGTAGTGGTAACGTCTTTGTGTTTGTATGTTTAGACCACTTTACCAAATTTGTCTTTTTAAAACCTATGCGGAGTGCCACTTCAGCAAATGTGATCAAATTTCTTGAGAATGAAGTCTTCCATACTTTTGGCGTTCCCGAATATATCCACTCGGACAACGGGAAGCAATTTGTTTCAGTTTTATTTAGCCAATTCCTGGAAAAATATGGGACTCAGCATATCAGGACTGCGTTTTATTCACCTCAGGCCAACGCGGCAGAAAGGGTAAACCGTTCGGTGTTACAAATTGTGAGGTCATATATCAAAGACAACCAAAAGAATTGGGATGATCATATTAGCGACGCCGCTTTTGCCCTCCGCAGCTCAGTGCATTCCGCAATTAATGATACCCCGTATCAAGCTGTCTTCGGTATGCCTATGATACAGCATGCTGCATCATACGAGCTATACCGAAGACTGGGCAAAGTGAGGGATGCGGACTGCGAAATTGAAATGCTGGCCGACAGGACACGGCTTATACGAAATAAAATTATGAAGGAATTGAAGTTGGCCCATGAACGCAGTAAGAAGACGTACAACACGAGGAGTCGGGAAGTGCAATTTAAAGTTGGACAAGTGGTGTACCGCCGAAACTTCAAGCAGAGTTCACAGATTGAAAATTACAACGCGAAACTTGCCCCAAAGCAAGTTAAGTGTATTGTGTTAAAAACCATCGGGAATTCGATGTATGAACTTGGTGACACCAGTGGCAAGAAGATCGGGGTATACCACGCTAAGGATATCTTTGTGGCATAGTGTAGGTAACTGTGTTGTATGTTGTTGTTATGTGTTAACTGTTATGTACCAGATCGTTTTGTGCTAGTTGTAGTCACTTGATATACGTACCTACATTTGTTCGTAACACAGTGCTCTTAGCTACTTGACCTTTAAATGTATTTTATTTTACCACTTGACATCTGTAGTTCTAAAATTTAGGCCTTCTTCTGTGATATTTATTGATGTATTTGACGAAGAATGTGGTTATTTATTCTATTTATTAATTTAATTATAGTTTATTTACGTATTTATTTATTATTATTACTACTGTTTTTCTTGATTGTTCACTTATTTATATTTATATTTATATATTATTTTGTTTTATGTTTGTTATTATTTATTTTAGTTTTTATTTTTTTTAATTTTTTTACTATGTATATTTATTTACTAATTTATTTACTTATGACCCTTCTCCAATCTGTGATATAGACAAAAGCTGCATATACGTAGAAGTAGTAGTGATCTGTGATATAGTGTAGATACATATGTAGATACATACACCTACCCAGTGATAACCACGCTATGTAGGAGCAAGATAACTTGGAAGCCCGGCTTTTGGTCGTGGGTCGAAGCCACACGTTGGGTGGAAAATTAGAACACGGAAACGCTGTGTTATATATCTTTTACGCGCACGCTCCATGATGCGGGCATCATCGGCGGTCGCGAGCCTGTAACAGCAGCTTTTACCAGAAGTGAGTGCGTTAGTGTGCATGTATTAGTAAGGGAAGTGAAAGTGGCCATAAACCTTCAAGCTATAACAACCAAACTAAGGTGTGAAACTTGGCTAACCCTGCGGTTCGGTAAAGCAGTGGCGTGTGTGTGTCTGTGTGTGTGGTTGCATAGTCCGAATTTGAGCGGATGATCATCGTGGACTTGTGAGTGGGTGCAGCATGAGTGACATCTTCGGTTAGCTAAGATACAATAAATTAGAGCGGAGGAAGACCGAAGATTTTATTCGTAAAGTCACGGTGCCTTAGTGGAGTGTCGCGAGAAAATTTACAAGCGTAGTGTGAATGTGAATATACTAGTGTATATATATATGTTTAAAACATTTTTGTGGGTCAAGTGCAAAAAAACGGAATTGTGCTATATACCGCCATCTATACGGGACCCCAGGTATATCCGTTAGCGTTCGCAAATATTGGAGACAAAGGTAAGTCTATTTAATAACTAGGAATTATATAGAAGAGAAATAATAGGTTCCTCCAATGTTTTATATACATATAATTTACGCATACATATAATTACGCACCTCTGATTGAAGGTAAAATAAAACGCGGATAATTTTTATGAAAAAAAAAAAAAAA
>NW_023462882.1:0-16590 GCF_013731165.1 Rhagoletis pomonella | reverse complement strand
AAAAAAAAGATCCGATCTTGAGACTTCTAGTAAAGCAGTCCTGTAAATGAGCACAACATCAATTTTCTCGGCTATTATCACAGCTCTTATCGTAGCTCTAGTCGTAGCTCCAACATATCTGAAAAAGTGCAACGAACTACGTTGCTCAGAAAACTAACGACTCTAACCAAGAAGTTCATGCCTTCAACCAACAAATTAAATGCCAACATATCACTGGCGTCTGGTGGGGTACCAAAAGGATTCTTGTAAATACCCGCCACTTAATACTCTCAAATACTAATTAACACGTACACTATCTTCCTCAAATTTTGGATATTTCCATAAACCGCTCTAACACGGTACGTCTTAATTAGCAAAAGAAAAGCGAAACCTGATTCAGCATCTTCAAACCGACCGCTCACAATGTTGAACTTAAAATCAGCTGGGAACCTTTTGTAGGAAAGTAGCGCGAAATCCTTCCAAAGTTAGAAGAGATTGAAATCCGGCAGATCGAAAATAAGAGCTATAAGACATGGTGTAGGAACATCAGAAGGTACACAGCCAAAGTGATCCCATATCGAAGAGATGATAGTCTCACTGGTCGCAATGCAAAATCGGAGAAAGTCTACAAATGTACCCTCTGTAATTATCACTGCTTTACCACAGAATTTTTCCACTATAAACGCACGCAGGCTCCAACAAATTGTTGAATACAAATTGTTATTAGGCTAGAAAAAAATAACAAAAGCAACAAATTTAATCAGTTTTATTGCATAAATAAATATTTTGTTTCATCCGAACGAAAATTACACTTGTTTGCACATCAGTGGCAACAGATTTTCTCATTTTCCAATAGCAATGACTATTTACCATTCGCACTTGTGCTAACTTCCATTATCTACAACCTCAAAGAATTTCGCTATCAAAATGAATAATCGAGAATCGTATTCGCGGGCCAAAAACTTTGCGCATCTAAAAAGCGATTTTATGGCGCAAACTGTCGTCTAATGGCAATGAAAGTGAAAGTAAAAATATGTACATACAAAACCTACACAACCAAAAGTATAAGAACCAAAGAGAAAGACAAAGTGAAAGTGAAGTGGATGTGGGTCAGTGTCAGGCGGCAAAGAAAGACGACGCGAAGCCACAAGGCAGCTGAAGCGGCAAAAACAAAATCAGATTAGAAAAACAACAAGCGTTTACCAAAGCGGAAAATCGACTAATGGTGAAATATATACGCACGGGTGGGGTGGGGGAAGAAAGCAGCTATGAACTGAAAATATTTTTGAAAATCAAGCAAAGTTAGCGTTCTAGCGGCAAACTCAAAGGTACTAGACTAGCTGTTGGATGAAGCAGTTTGAGCGTCGCAGAAGTTCTGCAAGAAAAATCATCATAGCACCATTGAGACCTACCTGCGAAAGGTGTGTATGCATGTACATGTGTAGATAGATAGAAACACTTCGATGCTTGATTAACACACACCGAATGTCAATGGCTGACAAACTTTATTAAGATTGCTGTAAAACGCTAAGAAGCATAAGGAAAAACTTTTCAAGATAATGGCATAAACGCGCCGAAGTGCCTTGCGTTAGCATGCTGCCGAGCTTTTTAGCAACCCAGACCTTGAGTGTGAGCATGAAACTTCTTTTGTTTATCTGTTTTTCGATGGCATAAAAACCAAACTTCCAAAGTTGAACAGCCATTGTCGACAGCCACTCACCTCCGCATTCACACCTTCGACGCGTCGTTGGCCAACAAAAAAGTGTTAATGATTCAAATAATCATCAAAGAAGCCTGAATGCGACCTGCATTGCCGCCAACGCTGAGTTGAGCCGAAGTGTAATAAATGTACGAAAATATTACACACACATACATACGTACTTACACTAGGCGACATATGAAAGTGTACGCCTTGTTTTAATATAATACTCAAATTTATTTTCTTTAAACATTTTTTGCATTAACTATCTATGAAAATATAATTCATTCTGTAATATAAATCAAAGCTTCACGGTTGAAATAAAGCTCATAAAAATCAAAAAAGTTTTCATAAGAAATTTCAACTTTTTATTTAGAACCTCTAGAAAATTTTCGAGAATGCAGTTTTGTAGCCCATTCAATTTTAGTCTAATCAAGTGCAAGTTTCAACCGGCTTCAAAATAGCGTTGATATTTGAGAATTTTTTATTTTTTTATCGAGACTGTTTTTTGCGTTTTTTGTTTTTTATATGTACATATAACAAGCGCAATTTGTAAAAACTGGCGCTAATTTTTTGAAATTTTGTTGCTAACCGTCTCCCGCATTTTATTTCATAGGAAATTCAGGCATATATGGAAAAAAGTTCAAAAATCCGTCCCAAAAAAAAATTCTCAAAAAGCAACTGATTTTTTAAACATTTGAAACTTGCTTACACTAAAAGTGAATAGGCTACACAATTTTCTTGAGAGTCTGAATAAAAAGTTGAAATTTTTTATGAACTTTATATAAAGTGTGAAGCTTTGATTTATATTATAGAATGAACTATATTTTCATAGATAGTTAATGCAAAAAAAGTTTCATTAAAATAACTTTGAATATTATATTAAAACAAGACGTACACTTTCATTTGTCGCCTAGTGTATATATGTTTACAAATATGTGACACTTCACCACATTTATGTGGTGTCCTCGAAGTGCGTGTTAGGTAATAAAATCGCCATGAATTCACAAGAAAAGCAATCAAAATGAAAATAACCGCTCATTTACATCAATGAATATATACATATATCCTTTGCAATAAATAAAGCTAATTCTATTGATGACATAGACAATGAGCGTTACATTAATTCAGGTTGTCAAGATGCCACCAAATACGTGTTCTGAATATTAAGCCTTGATGCGTTCGCTAATTTTATGTTTTATTCTTATTTATTTATTGCTATTTTTCCCAATTCTATTCTTGAATTAGTTAAAGTTGTGATGGATTAGGCTATTGCTTTTGGCAATTTTTTTCTTTTTAGATCAAAATTCCTTGATCGGAAATATGTAGATGAATTTCAGCCCGAAAGGGGTATATGTATATTAAACATAATATTCTCAAGACAACTTTATAGAGTACAGAAATTGAAGGAATAACGCATATTTTGATTGATTTTTTTACCACCAATTATTATGAAAATATCCATATCGAGCTCTAATCTCCAAAAAGTCGCCACCGAAATTTCTTCAAAATTTTCTTTTAATATAGAAATATTCCTAGAGCATCTAGATGCACTTTTGCATCAAAAATAAAATTTTGAAAAAATTTCTCCTACGTCTTTTTGGCGGTTAGGGTTCGATATAATTATTTACAGTTAAAAAATAAAGAAATATCATGACATAATAAAGCTCCTTCTTTTCATGTTATTATAATGGCTTATGGTACTTATATATAGATGGATATTTGTTAAGGTATGCACAGCGACCACAAGATATATTGCCCTCTCTTGCTCCTTGCAACATCTCGTGCAGTCTTAACTTCCTAAGGAAATCCAATAGGTTGTTTAGTGGCATCGAATATTCGTCGGTTTCGTCGGTTTACTGATCATTTTTGCGTTGGATCGTCAATATCGTAGCGTCCTTGTTCGCTTTCACTCCTGCATGTCATCTACATAACTCCAGCTTGCGCATATCTAGTACCTCCATCAACTCTTGTGTTGTTGCCACACATGAAGGTAGGGCTACTGGCTGCTTGCTCTTCTCGCTGGGAGTGATGCTACTCTCAGGTGGGATCGGCACTGTTTTCTTATTCGGGAGATGTCCGTGTTTCGAGGATTTTTGCTTCCGGTGTTTCATTGTTTAACTGCCAAATCTATAGTTCAGCCCAAAGCCATTCCGCCTGCCACTGTTGGACGAGTCGTCGTCAATGCGAATGCTTAGATGTAAGGCAGTATCATCGTTGTATTCAGTCTCTCGTTTTGAGCTCTCAGAAAACCGATGGTGTATTCCGGAGACTTATCTACGTTTCTCTAAATAAACACCGTCATATTATGGGTTGGCGGGATATCGTATTCTGACTTTGTGTACGTCATCGAGTTTCGAGCTTATCCTTGCCAGTCACGTAATTGCCCTCTCCCCCGTGCAGTCCCAAGGAGCAACTCTGGCTTGAAGTAGACTACGCAATAAGCTTTCTACAAGGTAGTATAAAAGCTAAACCGTCTTTAGAAAGCCTCTAAGGGTCTCAGAATAGCTTGAGTTTTGGCTCTGTTCATCCCGGTTTTTTACAGATTCAATTCCATTACATATTTAGTTTTAAAAATCGCATATTTTCAAACATTTCATAGCCATTTACTGAATGAATGCAATTCACAGTTCACTGGACTTGAGTTTTCCGTACACTGAAATAACTAAATAAGTAATACAAAAATTCTGGTCTACGATTCCAAGTCAAGTGTGAAGCAGATATACGGGGCGCATTCATCCATTTTTACCGAATATCGCACTAGCAAATTTCTAATACCCACTTACTGCCCACTCGACGCCGCTCACTGCAACAGGTATCCGCGTGCGAGCCAGTTGCAGTTTTTCACATTTCAGTAGCCAATCCGTGATTGAAAGCAAACACATTTCCTGAAATAAAGGCAAATTTTCGCTAGCCTGACCAAATTACAAAAACAACTGGCCGGAATCATTTCAAATCGCATCAATCAGCGAAAAATTGTATTTACACAGTGCCAAATAAAAATCTCCAAAAAGTGAGGAGCTTGCCAAATGAAAGGCGATTTATTTAGATTTTTTTAGAATTTCGTTTTTCGCCTCTTTTCACCGGTAATGCAATAAACTTTTATTGTTTACTTTTAATTCGTAAACATTGGTTTATATTTACATACATACACGCGCAGGAAAGTATGCTCAATGACACAATAGACAGGCAATTGTCATACAAAAAATAAAGCGCATAAAAAAATTTGCAAAATTCTGGTGAAAATGAATAAAAACAATTGATATGAGTAGCGCAAGTATTTGGCAGCGTGATGCCGAACGAGCGTGCAGCTGTATTTAGAAGCATTTCAGCTGTGGCCACGCATTGAGCTCGAACGAGATTATTACAGGCAAAAAAAAAAAATCAAAAATAAATTTAAATCAAAATCAATATTCAGTGGAAATCATTTTGACTTTTAAAGGATTACATGTGAGTGCTTGTAACTAACGGTTTGTAAGTGTATGTAATTTTTTTTTGTTTTATTAAAAAATGAAAGAGAAACAATAAACTCAAAATAAAGCCAATTGTAATAGTGGCAAAAAAAAACTTGCGTGTCTGAATTTAAATGTTAGAATTGATAGCGCAAATTGGTTTGATGGTTTATTGATTGATGTCTATTTTACTGCGCCAACAAGCAATTGCGGTCAGCTTACAATACCACAGCTAATGCAAATATGCAACAAAATTACTCTGGGAGGATGTTCTTTTCCCAGGATCCCAGATCGCATTTTAGACTGTTAAAGCGGGGAGGATTTGTAGTGTTCGCAATGGCGTTTGCTTTCTGGTAGCTATTCGTATGTTCGAATTTTCAACTGACCTCTCTGGCAAGTAAATTGACTTTTAAAAAATAAGTACCACAGTGTCAGCATCTCAAACGAGCGCTTCTCCAAGAATTGGCCGAAATACCGCAGAGCCACTTGCAGACAGACCATTCTTTCGTCCAGAGTTTGCCTTCATTGCCAATTTGAAGGCCATAATTCAGGCCAAGGCTGACCAAACAGAAAACCGCTGATGCAGTTATTAAGATTTTTTCAAATGTCAAGTATGATTGCAGCTTTTAATGGAAGATAAATACAAATATGTACTGCCTTTGAATATTTTTGGCGCACAATTATAAAAAACGACAAATATTAAATTTTACTATTCAGAAAGCTGAAAATACTTCTTAATCAAAGATGTCTCAAATTTCTTTCATTTACACCCATATTTAAATATTTGGTTTATCTCAGCAGTTCAATTTAACAAATTTTTCAAATAGGTGGCAACTCGCCTCAAAAATATTTTCGACAGCAAACTTTTTATATCTCTTTAGTTTGGACCCATATTGTTTTTTTCTGTATTTAATTTATCTTATCATTTAAAGCAAATAAACTTTTTAAATAGGTGGCAACCCTGAAACATTTTTAAGCCTTCTTGAATCTCTTTTGTTTGATACCCATATTTAATTTATCTTATAAATTGAATTAAATAAAAGTTGTTAAACAAGTGGCAACCCTCCTCAAACATTTTTTCGGATGTAAGCCTTCTTAAACATCTTAAGTTTGATACACATATTCTTATATTTAATTTATCTTATCAATTGAATTAGATAAAAATTTTCAAATAGGTGGCAATCTGGCTGAAGAATATTTTCGAGTGCAAACTTTCTTAAACCTGTTTAGTTGTATAGCCATATTCTCCTATTTAATTAATCTTATCAATTGAATTAAATTAGGTCTATTTTTTAATTAGGTGGCAATCTGGCTCAAAAATATGTTCGACTGCAAACTTTTTTAAACCCCTTTTGTTTAATAAATACCCATATTGTTATATTACATTTATCTTATTAAATTATATTAAATTTTTTTTTCTAACAGGTGGCAACCCTCCACAAAAATATATTTAATTTAAAACCTTCTTAAAACACTTCAGTTTGATGCCCGTAATAGAATATTAATTAATTAATTAAATTTAATTTCTCAAACAGATGGCAACGCTTCAGCAAAATAATTTTGGCTGTAAGGCCTCTTAAACCTCTCTCTTTTTAACCGACTTCCAAAAAAGGAGGAGGTTATCAGTTCGTCGGAATATTTTTTTTATGTATGTTACCGCATAACTTTGGACCACGCCAACCGATTTCATTAATTCTTTGCATCGGAAAGGTAGTGTCTCTGAGGTGGTCCCATACTAATCTGGTTAAGATCCGAACAGTGGATCATGAGATATATATATATTTTCATTTAATTTATATATATATATATAATATATATATATATATCTTTTTTACATATATTTTTTTTTGCTAAAAATTACTTGTAATATTCGTGTTACGATGTTTACTCTATCTTATCAATTTCCTTAAGTTGAAATTTTCAAACTGGTGGCATCTCTGTAAAATGGTTTATTTTCGAATCATCCTGGTTTTTTAGCGAAAATATAAAAAAAAATTCAAATCGGTTAGCCCGTTTTCGAGTTTTTTACCTGACAAGCAAATGAATTTAATATTTTGTATACGAGTGTTTACATTAGAGCGCGTAAATTGTTTTGACTATGAGCGTATAGCGTTCCCTTTATATTGTCTTATTTAATATTTTTCCATTCCTATAACAACAATACCTAAGTACTTACGTTTACTCAAACGTCTCTTTCTTTTGACTAGATGACCGCTATCGCTAAAGACTTCATCGAAATCAATCTTTCGACCGATGAGTTAATGCTGAACGAACTAGAGCGACGCGATGGCATTTACTCGTTCATATTTCACGAATTGGAAGTACCCAGAGCTGAAACGCCTACACGCTGTATAGCGCCCGCCAAAATAATAGACCATAATTACATAAAAACAAAAACAACGGCTGGCACTGCCGATGAAGGCAACATAAATGCAGACACTTTGCACGGCAACAGCTTGCCTGATGAGTTGAAAATCAAAACAGAAGCTATTTTCATTCAACGCTCCCAAATGGATGATACCTCAGGCAATATAACCACAACAGCAACAACAGCAGCGGAAGCGGCAACAACAAAAACACTAACATACTCCAGCTCACCCGCAACAACATCCTTTATCAATACAATTCCAGTCATCAGAAGCTTGACGCCAATCACTGCCTCCACCAGCGCAGCAACAACAATTATTGTACCCAGCCTATTTTCCGCATCACCTCTAACCACACCACCATCCACCACAGCCGCCAATGACATTGGTGGCACTTTGCCATGCATGTCCAGCCTCAGTGGCGTGAGCATGCGTAGTTATCATGAATACTTGAAGACTTGGCATCCGCCACCATCGCTCGTCTACAACAACACCAAACTCTACTCGTATATGGCTAATTGTGGTTTTCGTGTGCGCCTACCGACGCCGCGCTTCTCGCACATCTCTGCGCCACTGGTACGTAATCGGCGGCACGCCCTCAAGGATACGCCTAAATACAAGCGAATGTCCGAGTTGTGTTTGTGTACGCCGGTGGCCGATTTGCGTGCGCTTTTTCCGCACGATCCGGATGTACATGCGCCCTTTGCCGTGGCGGCGGTGACGGCGGCGGCGGCGGAGGATGTTGTAGCGACGTCGTTGGAGCTGCTTGGCAATGGCGAAATCGCGGTGGATTTGGACAGTGACTGTTGTGGCGATGTGGCAGCATTGATGACAGCTTCGCCGACAATTAAATGATTGGTATTGGAAGTATGTTTGACGTTCCTATTGCGTGAATTTTAGCGAAGCAATTGAGGAAGTGTTGATGGTATTGCCCTTTTACATTTTTTATTTAAGAATCATTTTATTTTAATTAGATATATATCGATATTATACTTAGTATAGTAAGATAACCTTGAAAAAAGCCAGAAACATTTACTTAGTATCAGCGAGAAAAAAGAATCACAAGCAATGATTTGTTTATTCACTCAAAAATTGGATTATATCTTTTACCTTGACCACAAGTTGGTCTCACGCATGCATGTATACATATATATGTATAAACAAATAAACACAACTGGTTAGCAATCACTCAAATCAAAACACTTGAAAGTTATACAAATCGAATTTATGTTGAAATCAAGATGGGATGCAAGAAAAGTTGTAGACAAAGTTTTTATACGTTGTAAGAGCTGAGGAAGGCTGATGAAATCAAGCGCCACAACGAAGTTAAGTAAACGTCTGAGCATGTATTCATATATTTACAGGTATGTACATTAGGGCGGGTCAATTTGTGTGGGAGATTTTTTCGACTATGCGCGTATGGCAAAGAAGAATTCTGCTTGTAATTCTATAAGCAAATTTTCCAGAGCAACCATGGGCCTAAAATCAATTTGGAGTTTGCCAAAGTGCGAAAATAGGTTTCTTATCAGCTGTAGTGTCTTAAAGAGGTGCTTAAATTTTGTATAAAAACATGCTATAAGGGTTTTTTTTGGTAAGAGGAATCCATTTCTGAACTTATCTTTTCCTTAAAACTTCTACCATAGAGCGCAACAGTGAA
The DNA here is from genome assembly GCF_013731165.1 of Rhagoletis pomonella. Taxonomy (NCBI): domain Eukaryota; kingdom Metazoa; phylum Arthropoda; class Insecta; order Diptera; family Tephritidae; genus Rhagoletis; species Rhagoletis pomonella. Next base: position 7,437 of record NW_023462882.1, on the reverse strand, counting down.
CATTTTCACATGTTCTTTTACACCTATTTTTTGCAATTTGGCAAACTCCAAATTGTTTTTAGAATCATAGCTTCTTCGGCAAATTTGCTTAGAATTACACGTAGAATATTCCCATGCTATAAGCGCAAAGTAAAAAAAATGGCACGCCCTAATGTACATATGTTAGCAAACTTTAGGGTGTTGCCGAATTTATATCTCTACGGAGGGGAGCCAAATCACTGCACAGAATTTTTTAAAAGCATCTACAGGTATCACGAGTAATTGCTGAAGATTAACACATTTACATTCGAAATTATTAGCGATGAGATAAGTTACAAATTTTAAAATATCTCCAAGATGTTGCTAATTGTAAGGACAACCAAAAACTTGATGTAAAACAGTCTCTCACAAGTGAAAAAACTTACAATAAACTACTTCAAAACACCACCTAAATAAAATTTACTTAGGAAAGTTTTCCGCACCTTTTTTTCATTAGGCTGTGTCGGCTGGCTTCGCACTGGCGCATTCTGTTAATCCAAGTACCGAATCACTATGAGTTTTTTGCATCGCTAAGAGAACACAATCATATATCGAAATATATTTTCTTTATCAAAAATTAAAACTAGTTTTTCGAGTGACACTTCTTCTCTCTAAAATACTGATTATTTTGTCAACTGTTATTATTTTAATCAACAATAATCATTATTTTATGCAGAGATATAACTATTATAATAGATAAGAATAAAAGTCAATCAATAATCATTATATTAAGATAAATATTTTTCGAGTCATCTATAAATATTATTCAAGGATTTATATTATAAAATTTCTTTCATAATAATCTTCAAGGAGATAAATATTTGTAAGTCTTCAAAGACTTTTATTTTAAAATTTATATTATAAAAGTTTTTTTCATAATAATTATCATTGAGATAAATATTTTTAAGTCTTCAAAGACTTTTATTTTAAGACTTATATTATAAAAGTATTTTCATAATAATTATGAGCGCGAAAAAATGTTTTAAGCCTTTAAGGCGGGACTTGTTCAAGACCATTTCGGGATTAGTTGAGGACCAGTTCGGGCCTAGTTGTGGATTAGTTTGGGACCAGTTGCTGCTTGGTTTGGGACCCGTTCGGGGCTATACACAAAATTTTTTCGCACTCACAATTATTATCAAAAAACTTTTATAATATAAGTCTCAAAAAAAGTCTTTAAAGACTTAAAAATATTTATCCCGCTGATAATTATTATGAAAAGATATAATTCTCACGAAAATTTGGATAACTTTTTTAAAACTCCATCATGAAATAATTATTATTCTGGGTCTCTGATTTTATAAGTTTTATTTTTTATTTTTTGATCAGAAATAAACATTATTTTTTAGTTTTATCTTTTTCGTCGAAATTACGATTTTTATATTTTTTTTTTTTTTTAAATAAAACTGATTTCCTGAGAATTAATTTTTCTCTCAGAAATAAACTTTAATTTTTGAGTTTTATTTTTTAGCAGATCGGCAAACTCAAAACACAAAATTTCACCTAAACTCAACTCAACTAACCTCAACCCACCTCCTCTCCTATCAACTCAACTCATTTCAACTCACCTCTAGTTATTTCAGCTCAACTACCTGAACTCGTTACGCCAGCAAATTTACTAGTAAAGCGAAAGCAAAACACTTCTGTGAAAGTGGCAGAAACTAACAAAAAATTTACTAGAAAAATTTTAGTAGTAGTTAAATATAGTAGTCAATTACGATACCCAACTATTTTATATCCACAATCACTTTTGATAAAAGAAATTGTGAGCCCAAAGTTATAATCTCAAAGTAATTGGACTGTTTCAGCGACCTCACCATTAGTCTGATGTCCTATACGTTTATACAGATGGCTTTCTATCTTGAAGAAAGATTCAAAAGAGGAGTTTTCTTTCTTGAAATCAGACTAGAAACATATTTAAGGCTCACTAAAATGTTAGCCATCCAGGATGCCTCTGAGGAACCAACTCTCTAATTTTCGACAATCAAGCTGTCGTGCCATGGTAGGGTACAACAATGGCCACCTTTTAATAGATTTACGTACGATATAACACACGGCTCAAGTGGCCAATGAACGCTGAAAGAACCTTTCGTACTGTGACACCACCAAGATTACCTTGTCTTCCAAAGAGAAACGCTCTTACTTATTTTAATGAGATAAGAAGCATAATTTCTTATAACAGACTAGGTATGTTTTTGTCAGTTAAGTGATCTTTTCTCTAGCCATTTATACCTAATTTGACCTAAGCTTGTATAAATTTATAAATAACATCTCTCTTTTTATATTTCTTACTAAATGGATAATAATATTTGGTATCAAGAGAAAGATTTATAAGTAAAATACATGTACTATCGATCAGTAATACAAAATTTTAAGTACCACAAATACAAATACGGTTCAGGTGCATCTATAACATACCAAATAAGGATTACCCTAACATAATATATATAAATATTGGACCCATGTAGATATATGAAATTTATATTTTCTGAGCAATTTATACAAAATCATCAAACACTTAAACTGTATACTTGTAGTATAAGAATATCTATACACATACATATGCACAAATATATATACAGTGAGTCAAACAAATGGCCACATGTTGATTTTTTTAAGTCTTCGTAATGTTCCTCGTGCTATTTTTTTGTATTTTATAAAAATACCGTCCAAGTTTTAACCAAAACCCTATAAATCACAGTTTCACACTTTACACAAAATTTAGGAAAATGCAACGAATTTTCATCAAAATTTCAACTTTTTAATCTGAACCTTAAGAAAATTTTTGGGTATGCAGTTTTATAGCCCAAACAATTCTAGTCTAACAAAGTGTAAGTTTCAATCGGCTGAAAGATCCCGTTAACTTTTTAGAATTTTGTTTTTTTTTTGGAGACTACTTTTTCAATTTTTTTCATATAGCTATAGCAAATTACAAAAACTGAAGAAATTCATGCTTATGTATTGGGAAAAAAGGTCAAAAATCCGTCACCAAAAACAAAAACTCAAAAATTAACGGAATTTTTTAGGCGTTTGAAACTTGAACTTCATTAGACTAAAATTGTATGGGCTATAAAACTGCATACCCAAAAATGTTCTAAAGATTCAGATTAAAAAGTTGAAATTTCGATGAAAATTTGTTGAATCTTAATAAATTTTGTATAAGTGTATACGATTTATGTGGTTTTGGTTAAAGTTTGAGTGGTATTTTTATATTTAGAAAAATAACAAAAAAAAAAATTTAACTCGAAAAACAATACGAATATTAAAAAAAAATCAACACGTGGTTATTTGTTTTAGTCACTGTATACATATACATATATTCGTAGGAGTTGTACAAAAAGAACGCATTTATTTGCATTAGCACAGAGTTGTATGTAGACACTTACATATTTGTAAGCAAATAAAAAAGCAAAGATGAAAAATTTTATTGCCGTCGAAGGACAGGACACTACGTTTATATACACATTAGTGTGTAGAGCACTCTCAACAGTGTGTGTGTGTGTGTGTGTGTGCGCGCGTTTACTCACTGCCTTCCCTGCTGCTCCTTTTACGTGGCGTATAAGTACGTGGCAACGTTCTTTTCACATGCCAACGCGTGCATAAAGCATGAAGCTTTACGAAGCGCTTCCGTTTTCCTTTTGCTAGAATTTGAGCTAGCGGGATGTACACCCAAGCATAAATAGTTACGTGCGAAGCAGCTTCTGCACCCAAGCACTTTGCAAGCGCAAGTACCTACTCGCTCGCTGTACTACATACATACGGGTACATATATCAACGGCAAGCGCTCGGCTTCGAAAAACATCAACTAGATATAGTTATGCTATCTACCACACCCACTCATACACTCACTTATATTTCAAGTGCAGGATGTGCATTTGCTGCTGCTGCTGAAAAGTCCTGCCATTCAACCAAGAAATGTTGGAATAGCTAAAAGTCAAATAAGAAACTGCATTGGATGTGGAAATTGTAACAGCCAGCAATTTTACGCCTTTGCTAGCAAACTTCGTAGCAGCGTGCAGCAAGCAGCCAAGTGAAAGTTTACCTTCTTGAATACATACATACATACATATGCTCATATATGTCTGTATTAGGGTGGTCCAAAAAAAGGGTAAATCGGAATTATAATGCGCCCACGCCCTAGGATTGTTTTATACCGGAAAAATAGGCCCCTGTTTTGTACATATTTTTTTTTTTTGAAATCCAAAAATATTTAGTTGTCGTGTATTTTATATGGGGAAAAACAATTTTTCGTTGAAATGATCCAGAATTATTGAAAATCAATATTTTTCGATCGGACAACTTTGTTTCTCCGGAGGCTGGAGACTTCTGGTAAAAATATCTAATTTTTTATTTAACCGTTTTTAAATAGTAACTATATTTTATAGGTACCCCAAAACTGCCAAAAAAAATTTACTGGGGGGTGAGACGGGCCAATAAAAAATTGTTAGTATTGTTATCGGAAGTCTCCTGAAGTGAAACAAAGCTTTCCCATCGAATAATATTGATTTTCAAGAATTCTACGACAAAGTTTTTCCCATATAAAATGCATGGAAAAATATTTATTTTATTTTTTTTCAAAATACAAAATCGCGGTATATTTTTCGGCTAAAGAGCAATTCTAAATTAAAACCTTAGACTTCACTTTTGTTTTGACCACCCTAATGTGCATTTTGATACTAGAATACGGCTGCTGCAATGGCGCATGAATGTATGTATATTTTTTTTTTTTATGCAAATGCATATAAGCTACTGATCCCCCATAAACACCTCTATGTATAAGTCTGTATCACATTCACTTCAGCCAGCGGTCATATCAGCTTCATCCGTTCCGTGCACCATCTGCATACACGCCATGGCTCGTTGCATGTCACCACGTGTGCAGCCGGTTAGCTAACACTATCAGGTGTGACTTAGTGAAAGATGGCGCAAAGAGCTGGTAAATAAAAGTGCAACTAATATGCACTTGTGTAAATGATTGTTGGCTCTATCATGTTGGATAGTCAGCAGTCAAGGTAAACACACTGATCAAAATCTCATAAAACAATTACACAATAAAGAAAATATTTTTATCCAGCGAGCGACACTATTCAATTCTGATAGAAGTCAGCCAGCTTTTACTTTTTACGTTGCCTGATAACTGTTACGCAAGATAAATATATTTTCTGTCGCAAATAAGAGTTATTTCCCAACATTTAATTTTTACGTTGCTTATTATTATGTTTTTACCCAACGTTAATTTTTACGTTGTCTGATAACAGTTATTGCACTCCTCCGCTTTTATTACCATCATCTTTATTTCTTCTCTATCTCCAGATAACGTAAAAAATAAACTTTGAATAATAACTGTTATCAAACAATGCAAAAAATAAACCTTGGGTTATAACTCTTATCGGCGAAATAATTTTTTTTCGTCTAATAACTGTTACGAAATAACGTTTTCGTTAAATTTCAGAATTCGGGCAACATTTTGAATTTGTAAATTCCAGATAACAATTATTTTTGGTCCCTGTTTTATGTTCATTGGCCGCATATAAACCTTTTTGAAGCGAATAATTTCGATTTACAACAATTTTACATGCAAATATTTCTTTGTTCTTTTTCGAAATTGTGGCTTAGAAGTTTTTACCACAGTTGGAAACTAAAAGTACAGCAGAGATACGTTCACGCTAACATACATACATACATACATATGTTTATACCATTAAGCATGCTTATGTCATATGAATGACTACATCTGCAGCTTGGGGAGCAAATACTTTTCCAGGCTCCAATGCATTTGCATACCCATAGCACCGCACCGCACCGCACCGCACCGCTTGCCGCCCCCACACACGCATTTGCTTGAGTGATTGCAAAACTTCATTTTGAATTCAATTTTACACATCTCTTGTCGCCAGTGTTGCAGCGTCTTCTTCTCCTTCGTCTTGCTGTTGCTGCTGCTGCAGCCACTTGTCGAAAATATCTTAAAGTTTTTGCTTCTTAGGTTTTTTTTTTGTCATTTCACTTTGACCCACCTGCACACCAGCACAACATATTCGTATTCTCACTTTGAAATTTCAGCCATTTTCTGTATGCGGGCATTTGCATGTCAAAGTGCCTGGAAATTGCAACTCGTCATCGACTACATTTTGGTTTTCTGTCAACCAACTGGTACCAACTGTCATTCTTTTCATGATTTTTCTAAGTTTTTGATTGTAAATGTCTGCAGTGCTTGTTTGAGTGTGTGTGTGTGTGTGTGCGTCTGTGCATATTTGAAAGTAATGGCATTTTTGCCAAATTCTCAGCTGCAAACCCTTTGACAATTTGAGATTATCACCTGTATCGTTTTCACTTAGAGAATTCTAAGTTTGATATTATATGGGAAAGTGTTTTTGTTGTCGTTGTTTTTTCATTTCTGTTTTACTTTTTGTGCGAAGTGAATTTCGCAGCAATCTGTATTTACATAGTCAAACACAGAAAAGCAAATAAAATGCTACACAAAGATCTGCATGTAAATGTGTAGTTCATACATTTGTCGAGTTAAATTTTTTCTGCGCTTGCCACTGGTACATATGTATGTATGTATATTTATTTAAGAATGGCTTTGTGCCGAATATTGTAATGAGGACTTAGTGGTCTTGAAGCAAGCTTGTGGTAAATTAAGTTAAGAAAGCATGTTTGAAGAGCTTTCCGCTTTCACTTAAAAGCTACAAAGCGTGGTCACAGGTGGTTGAGTGGTTTAGAAATCAAAAAGAATCAAACAGAAACTCGAATACCAGTAAAAAAACGTAGTTAAGTAAAAACGAATACGAATTCAATTACCAATTCCAGTACTAATTGGCATACTAACACGAATGCGAATACGAATGCAAATTTGTAACCGAATATGAATACGAATATGCATTGTAAAATTTAGGCCGAAGAATATATCAAAGTAAGAATAAGAAGAAACCCCGAGGCGACGATCAATCTGAATTGTGCTCTTTTTCAAGTGCAGTCGAGGAAGAGTGATTTCAGAGAGACGGCGGTTTTCTCTGCACGCTAACAAGAAACTTTTCTCGCCACTCGTTGTACCAATTACGGATACAGGACGAGAAGCTTCAACCACAACATTCCTAAAATGGGTGTTGGGTGCTCCTCGCAATGGGTAGATATAAGCCACAAACTCTACTTCAATTGGAGCTACGAAGTCATACTGCAGTTGCAATTGAACCCATCAATATTAGTATCACCATTTCCCTCTTGTGAGAAGTTAACAAGCTGAGAGACATGCAGCGTAAATACCGATTTCTATGTGTACTCCAATAAAAAAACTCACCATCTAAAGAACAACGTCTGGTGAGTTTGCTGCGGAAAGACACGAATCCAGCTAGTTGACTTTCTGAAAGGACTTCACCAGCGCTTATTTCGAATTTCGTGTACTCGAACACCATAATGTGTACG
>NW_023462881.1:0-16594 GCF_013731165.1 Rhagoletis pomonella | reverse complement strand
TTCTGCATTGTAAAGAAATTTTAAAGTATTCGTTAAGATTTAATTCGGTTTTTTGCCGAATTTTCTAAAATGAAATAAATTACGCACACTTCCATTCTTTTACGAAATTTCGGAAGAAAATCTGTGAAGCAACGAAAATAATGCTGCTATGTGAAGAATATCTTTCAGAGTTTTTCCAGAATTTTCTTTATTTTTCGTACAGAAATTTCTTTACGTGTTCGTGTCAACCACTTCATATAACTTTCTTTAAAAATTCGTAAAAAAAATCGCTACAGAAATGCGATACTCCTAACGATTTCCTTAAGATTTCGGGAACTTTGGTTTGCAGGGTAGTTGAGCCTGATTTTTGAATTCTTATTGGATTATATAAAATTTTTTTGTACAAAATGCAGAAAAAGTAACAATTTTGAAGAAAATGTAACTCCTGTTGCAGTTAATAAATATTACATACCAAAAACTAGTTGATAACAATTGTATGGTTCTCCCAAAACAAAAAAAAATAAAAATTAAATTTTGAAATGTTATAAAAAAAAGTTCACCAAAATAAATATTTTGTTTTTGTTTTTAGTAAAAAGTTGGTTGCAAAATAAAGACTCCGGTGAATTATGAACATTAAATTTCAATTTTGAACCACTGTGTGCTGGCTTCGTCGTGCAGTATGAATTATGATAAACGCGTTTTGGTAGCAAAGGATGGCGAAGTTTTTGAAAAGATGTGGCTTAACTTTTCGCTACAGCAGGGAAACTTGTACAATTAAATAATATAATTAACTGGTAAATATTTGATTTAAATTATGATATGGGTAAGGTACTTTTATCATACGATTTGTATCCCCAAATCATTTTGAAAAAAATGTCCTTTATTTTTTGGTTAATATGGTCACCGTAGTCATAACCAATATACATACATATGTACATATGTACATACATACGTGCATCTGCTTTTGCTTAAGGCTGCATTTTTTGTCTTTTTGCTATCTAGATCCCTACCTACCCCTGTTCGTTTTAATTACATTTATTTCATTATGTTTTCCATTATCTTAATTCTTATCTTTATACTCTATCGATAACAAAATCGATAGTATCATCCAATAAAATATCGATAACAAAATCGATAAAAATTCGATAAACATTTCGATAGCAATAACGTTAATAATATTGGTAGCAAAATCTATTAGAAACTCGAAAAAAATATTCATAACAAAATCGATAAAAATATCCATAACAAAATAGATAAAAATATCCATAACAAAATCGATAAATATCCCTAATAAAATCGATAAATATCGATAATAAAATCGATAAATAACGGTAACAAAATCGATAAATATCGATAACAAAATCGAAAAATATCGATAAAAATATCAATACCAAATCGATAAAAAATATCGATAACAAAATCGATAAATATTGATAACAAAATCGATAACGAAATCGATACAAATACCGATAAAAATATCGATTATTTTATCGATGTCCCGAGAATGCCGAAAATTTCTAAAATCCCAAAATGATTCCCAGATTGAGTGCTGAAAAATTTGAGTCCTGCGGGAGTAGCGTGCCTAACGGAGGTCCTCAATCTGTCAATGGCCACTCTCGTCATTCCAGACATCTGGAAGATAGGGAGAGTAGTCCCGCTGCTCAAACCGGGGAAACCAGCCAACAAAGGAGTCTTATCGTCCGATAACCCTCCTTTCCCCGGTAGCGAAGACACTAGAGGCCTTGCAACTCCCGTACTTTAAGAACCACCTGACCCCAGCGAAGCATCAGCATGGATTCCGTAAAATGCACAGCACAACGCCATAAACACCCAGATAACTCGTGGCCTTACCGATACCGAACCTGTGAAAGAACTATTCTACGTTCCCACGACAGTCGGGTCTACGTAACCGGAACGACCCAGATAGATATATATCTGGCCAAGGACTGCCACCACTCCAGCAACACTCCCCAAAATCTCTTTGGGGAATTTGTATGTTGTTACAACAACAACAACAAGAACTATTCTAGTAGCGTGGGACCTGTCCAAGGCGTTCGAGACTTGATCTTTTTGAATCAATGCACTCATATTTCTCCTTGTTTTCTACATAGAAAAGTATGTTTTCATAAAAAAAATACCAAACAACTCTAAACTAGCGATTTCTTAAAGGAATGTTGCCTTTCTTTTTGCTATAAGCCTTTTTTTGTATATCTCCCGACCCTACTTATTTTCTTGCCTACTTGAGTCTCTGATTAAAATATACACCATCCACATACTAATTACCGTAATTCAGAAAATTAAACATTCTCAAAATTTAATAGTTTCCAAAGTTCATTGTATTTTAGTTGCTATTTAAGTTCAAGTAAATAATTTAATAAGATCAATTTCTATTCGTTAACAAGCCATAAAATATCTTAAATATCAACATTTTGTGGGATTTCAATTATTTTTTTCAGAACCTCTTTTTTCTATGTAATCTCAAATAGTGTTCTAATAATATTAAAAAATTACCGTAGGAACGCTAAGGTCTTTTTGATTGAGCATATCGTGTATGAAAGGGCAAAAGTTATTTATCAATAAATATAACCGATAAAAAAATCTTAATTCAATGCATCTAATTAAAAAATTAGTTAGTTAAATCATTAAGACACGTAGATACATCAGAGTGACGGAGGTTACAGAAACAAAAATTATTTAAATGATAGACAAGTACTCCTACAAATATAGTTCGCAATTTATGTATGCACATACATACTTATACCCACATACGAATGTACTCGTACATAAATGCACCTATTTTGCCATTCATGCGTTTTATATGCCATTTTTTTGGTCTGAAATGTATGCTATTTAGGAAATGACTTTCCATTTCAAGTTTGTTGTCGCTTCCAAGTCCTTGTTTTCGGGACCAAGCAGACAACTACCAAAATGCGCAGGTTCATTTTTAAAGTATCGTTCAACAACTTGCTTTAGTTCGTCCACCGATGTGGAAAGCATTCGTGCACGGTAATTAGCGAACATTTCTTGTGAAACACCGTACAAGAAGAAGTCAATACCAACATTTCCAGGGGCTATAGGTGCATCCAACTGCTGCAAAACACCCAACTTAGCTTCAAACAAAGCTTGTTCAGTTAATTCCGTGTTGTGTTCTTGGAGCCAATTGTATGTATTATTGAATGCCTCAAGTGTTTTAGTTGAATTTGGGTCACGGTAACTGAAAAAACTAAATATGCCGTCTGAACCAATCCTAGCTCCCGCGCCATAAGCACCATTCTGTTCGCGTACTACTGGTAAAAGATATTTGGCGGAAATCAATTTGGCAAGTACACGAAGTGTTGGGTGATCACGATGTGTATATGGTACGGCAAAGAATGCCTTGGCGCAATAGTTAACTGGAATATTCATTACAAAATGCTGTTGACTTGGTTCAAGTAAACTGATGCTATGTTCAGCGTTCTTCTTCGATTGTGGATCGTTTGGCATATTTTCAAGGAATTGCTCGTAGTATTTTGTAAGCGACGGATAGAACTCTTCCGATGTGTTTAGGGCGCAGCGCATAACGTTCTTCACAAATAATTTCTGACCCAGCGTCTTCAACTTTGCTCTGATCTCTTCAGTCTTGTTTTGTTTCACATAAGTTTTCATGAATTCAATATGCTCTACGCCGGCAAGATGAGATTTTAATTTAGCCGCATTTGTTATCAAGCCCGCGCAGCTCTGCATGGCATACAAGTGTCCCGAACTCGCAATACCCACAGAAATATTGGAAATGTAATTATCAATTAACATGCTCAACCGATCGGTGTCCTCTAACTTAAACTTAGTTAGTAATTCAGTACTCAGTTCGAACATCTCGGCTGCGTTTTTATCCAGCGCATGTGTAGTCATATAAACACCTAATAGGTATGATTTACTATCGTATATATTCTCAGCGAAATGTAATTTAAAATCAATCCCAGCTGTCTTGGATAAGACCAACTTGTCGAATTCTCTGAAATTGTAATTGTTGGTACCCATATCGTTAATGACATCACAGAAAAGGGGCAACAACATAACTTCATCGTGATTTAAGTTGGCACCATTAAAATGTAATTTTAAGTACGAAATGTCGTTTGTATGAACATGGCACACTTGCGTTGGCACGCTGCAAATGCGCAGAACTTCGATTGAGGGCATTTTCGGCATTTTCTGCACATCAGACAAATCTAGGCAAGGGAGGATTTCCAAATTTGGATGGCCTTTTTGAGCTTGGTCCAATTTTATACCATTTTCATAGACTTCTACACGTTTTTTATCATCAAGAGCCATTATTTTCTGCTTTAATAAATCTAGTTCTGCTGTTTTGAAGTTGTCTTCATAATGGTCGTCGGGAGACATAGTTAAAGTGAGACGATGTGAATTCGTTGCAAAATACTGTTCAACCTTATGTTGCAAATACTTTGGATCCTTTGCAAGGTTGTGACGAAAATTAGCAATCATATTAGACACCCGCAAACTGGACACCACATCGCCATCGTGATTCCACAATGGAGTAGAGTTAAATAGCAAACCCATACCAAATTGTGGGCTCTGGTGTTTAAGTAATAACTCGATGTTGTGTAGTACACTTTCTACGTGACTAAGCTCAAATCCTTCCGACATAACTTGCTTAATGGTTTTGTCATAAAGTTCTTGTACACGTGCGAAGTCCTCTACGCGCAAATCTTGCAATCCCACACAAAAAAAAGTGTCTTTTATTTGTGGGTCATAGCCCGTTGCCTGATTATATCCACCAGAGAAGTTAGGCTCGATAAGGCTCCTGTAAAATGATGAATTTGGTCCACGCACCAGCAATTCCGATAGAACATGCAGCACGAATGTTTCTTGTGTATCTGTTACATCTGACATTAGAAGAGCAATACCAATTTGATTTTGTTTCTCGAAGGGTGCTCCCATGTTATCAAAACGGCTAGAGATATGAACATTTCGTGGTTTATCCCAGCGTGGCTGGTTTGGTATTCGGCTATAAGAATTATCAATAGCATTATACTTGCTCATATATTCATTATTAACATAATCGAGTGTCCTTCGTAAGTCGAAATTGCCATAAGTATATATACGAGCATTACTTGGATGATAGTATTTGGAGTGAAAATCTACCAAATTCTTGTGTGTTAGCTTTGGAATTTCGAGTGGATTGCCGCCGGATACAAATCCGTAAGTGTGATCCGGTAGCAAATTGTTAAGCAGGTTTTGGGAGAACACTGAGCCATTTTCAGAGAAAGCGCCTTTCATTTCATTATAAACGACTCCCTTTAAAACGTACTCTGAAGACTTATCATTAATGTTTGAGTGCTCCAAACGCCAACCCTCTTGCAGAAAATCCAAGTATTCCAAATTTGGTCTACAAAATTAAAGGAAGCACTTTATCAAAGATTTTAAGCACCAGATACAGAAAATCTCACCTGAAAACTGCGTCCAAATAAATTTTTTGTAAATTCCTAAAGTCTGTCTCATTCATAGTAGAAAATGGGTACATTGTATAGTCCGGGCCGGTCATGGCATTCATAAATGTGGCCACAGATCGGTTAAGCATTTTGAAAAACGGATCGCGGACTGGATATTTTTGCGAACCACATAAGACACTATGCTCAAGAATATGTGGTAATCCAGTGGAATCAAAAGGCGTTGTGCGAAAGTTGATAGAAAATACATTATTTGAATCCTTTCGATCTAAATACCACAGCTCGGTGCCGCTTCCAACGTGTCGAAAGGTGTATGACATTATGCCGAATTCCGGTACAGATTCCACACGTATGCATTCAAAACCATGATACTGTTTTCCCTCGTTAAATTTGTGCTCTTGTTGCTGGATAATGTGGGGTACGGCCATTATTTTAGAGCGCCGTAGAAACGAAGTCGGTTGGGCATGTTTGTTTTTATTGCTCCATAGACTGCTCCCAATATTTCGTGCATTTATTCCTACGCCAACGTTGAGAACTGTGCATCTTCCAGCTACTTGTTTTACCATTTGCGCCACAGAACGCGTTGACGAGACGCGAGATAACATTGTTTTATATGTTTCACAATGTGCGTAATATTGTAAATAACTGTGGCAATACGATGCCAATATTTGAGCTCTGGGGATCACAAAAACACAATAATAATAAAAACTAGACTTTGCGGCATTTACTAAATCATTTGCATTACATCAGACGTAAAATTTCTAGACTCGAAAATCGATATATAAATGCATGAATAATGAAAAGCAATGCTAAATATATGACGTTACGCAATTTGTATTTTATGATAGCATAAAAACTACGCCTATTAAAGTTATATGCCACTTACCGCCAGGAACTGGGATGATAATTATTCTTTAAAAAAAGTTGGCGTAAACTTCAAAATCCAATAAGATTGAGCCCAAGAATTCCATATGATAAGAAATGCTAGAAACGAAACAACAACGAAAATTTTTTGACAGTAACTAAAGCGGGATCATAAGGCAGTGTTGGCAAATGTTTTTGTATATTACTGCCATACCTAAACAAAAGCGATAGGCGTTGCGTTTTCTGACGCTTAGCGTTACGCAGAAGTGTCATACCTAAAAGGCCCGTCCTGCACAATGCTAGATTTCCTGCAAATACATTAGAATTTACGAAAGGAATTTCACTGCTAATTGCCTACTTTGCGAACTTTTCTACTACCATTTTCGAAACAAGGGATTGCATTCTTGCCCTTTCTCTGTCCTCCGTAAATGCAACCTTTTGTAAGGGAGTGTCAAACCGCAGCTGTCAATAATTATATAACCTTGTATTATTGAATCATGGTATTCTATCATTCTTGATACAGAACTTTCGTTTTAAAACAAACACACCATTACAAAACTATCTCGTCATTCTAAACGAACGCGTTTATCACATCTGAGTTGACAACACGGGTTTCATTTACGGCACCGATTGACATTTACATCGCTCAACAAAAGCTGCACCTGGAATAAGCTGCTCAACTAACAAGGACTGGTGAACACAAGTATTTACCAACTAGTGGAATAACCTGGCGTTTGCGAGCTAACCGCTCTGCCATCACACTCAAATCACAAAAAAAAAAAAAAAATTTTTTTATAAATATGACACCAGTCTTCTAATTTCATTAATCCGTGCTATTAACTAATTTAGTTAAGCGGAACAACAAATCCCAATCATAGTTAAAAGCGATGGACAGTCAGGTATGTGTATGTACATGTATCAATTACTTTGTGCTTTGCTCACGCCAATCAATTAGAGCGTTCCAGAACGTCTATGATTTGCAGGTTTTGCAGGATTTTGTCCAAAGTCGTTCCCGTACGCCACGTTCACATAAGGTACATATATTAAAGGCGAAAATATCTGTTCCTGTACAACCTGCAAATCCTGGAGTACGGGAAAAGGCTGAATATCTAACATTAAATATGCGATTTTAGATGCAAAGGAACTCCAGAGAAACATTAAAAATAGGGTTGTATCATTGCCCCCCCCACCTGCTGCGTATGCCAGAGACGATTGCATGCAAACTCAATGCAATGCTTGCAACGGGTGGAGTCTGCTCAGGCCTACGGACTCATCGGCTTTGGACCACATCGTTTGTGGCCCCCCTGCTGCTCAAAGAGAGCTGCCTCCACGGCAAACCCCAGTCCAACTGAGGCTGGTGCCACTTTAGGGCATGTTTAGGTCTGCTCAACTGCGACGCCGCTCACTACCACCACAGGGCGGCACCTTCCACAGCAGCGCACACAGCCAACGGCGGTCAGGCAGCACACATCCCTTACTCCCACATAACAATACGTACGAGTTTCCTGCGCCCACCTTCTTAAAAAGGGAATCCCTGGGAATTTGTATAGCACAGTGTTATAATATTACCTCAGTGCATTTTAAAAATGCTATTTCTAAAAACATATATATTGTACATAAAAACCTTTAAAGGCCACATATGAAGCCAGGAGAGCCGGAGTGGCCTATTAACCATTTTTTTTTTAGTAAGATGGGAAAGAAGAAGGAAGTATAATAAATATGTTTATTTTTACTGAAAATTTCACCAATGTGATACCTAATACCTATTATTGTAAAAGAAAACTAAAAGGGCGTATTCCCTACGCGATACTACCTATTATGGTCAAAGAAAACTAAAATGGCGTAACCCGGGCTATTAGCGCTTTGATTTTAGTAATGCAGTTTCCGTTGTACCTCAATTTTTTTAAGTGTCAGTTAGGCTACTCTCGCTCTCAAGGCCTCTTATATGTACTATCTTTAAAAATTAACGCAATTATTTACCTTAGCCATTGCCCCAAGGTCGATTATTGGATATTGTCGATAATAAGTGGCGTGAGGAGATTTTGCCCTTTGATCAGATACTTGTTCCTGCTGATAAGCTGCCTGATCCAGAAGCGGATGGCGGCGACTCTCACTTAACTCTTAGTGAACAGGTAATATTATATTAATTCTTAAAAAAAATATTAAAATTTCAATATTTTTTAACTGTTGTAGGAGCAAAAATGGAGTGATTTGGCTCTAAGTTCATTGGCGCCGGAATCATCCTTGAGTGAACAGTTAAACGTTTCCACTGTCTAAGACATATTTAAATACGAATTAAAAGTAAAAAAAAACAATTTGAAGTCCATTTTATCTTCAAAATGAATCAACACCTGCATTCACCTACAAAGCTAACTGAATTCGCTAGAGATTTCGAAGATGGCGAACCCGAATCGTTACTCGACCGTTTTGTTAACAAAATACAAAATGTATATAATCAAAGCTATAATACTGTAAATGAAGTAGCTACCACTGCCGGTTGTAGCTCCGCATCATTACAAACCTCAAAATCTGTATTTTATGATGAACATAAAACTGATGCCGACACCCGAATAAATTCCAGTTCTAATGTGAATGTTACAACAAGGGTGCAGCCGGCAAACGACTTCAACTTTACTCAAAAAATAAACGCTTCTGCAAATTCCAGTACAAACACAAGCGGCAGTACCGCCGAGGAATCAAAAAGTGAGGTTGGCGAACATATTTTAGACCTACCAAGTGAAGGGCGTACAATGGTCAATGTTTTAAAACGCATCAGCAGTTTGATGGCCACTAAAAATAGCGTAGGTATTCTATAAAATAAAAAGCGGTCATAATTATTTCTATTTAATGGCAGGACTTACGGAATTATAAAGATACTGAGCTACATCGATTTTGGATGCCCGACTCTAAGGCCAAAGAATGTTACGATTGTGCGCATAAGTTCTCCACCTTTCGACGCAAGCATCACTGCCGCCTTTGTGGTCAGATCTTCTGTTCTAAATGTTGCAACCAAGTTGTGCCTGGAAAAATAATTATGTGCGCAGGTACGTTGGTGAAGTTCAGATCGCAGGGTAAAAAACTAATTTAAATCACTTCTTGCAGGTGAATTGAAAGTTTGTAACTACTGCTCCAAAATTGTTCTTAGTTACTTAAAGTCCCCAAACATAGCGGTTGACTTACACGCCGATCTGCAGGCGTTGCAACAAGATCTTACACAAAAACTGGAGGAGAGAAACGAAAGTTTTAAAACAGAAGCATTGCCCGTAACTACAAACTTGACTCGTAAAGTATCTGTTGGCTATCAAGAAGAGCGGTTTGCTACACATGTGGTCAACAGCTTGTCAGTTGATGATCGAAAGAACATCCTGCAGCAGTCAAATTCACTAATAACACTGCACGAGGATATGCGACGTCAACTTCCCACACAGAGCTGTGGGGCCAATCTCATTGAATACTTGATTACGCATAACAAGTCTTCGAGTAAGGTTCAAGCGGCTGCAATTTTAAACGCATTGCTAGCTGCTGGCTTTCTGCAACCTATAGTACCCGATTCTGATCAAATCGATTTCGACGAAAATCTTCATTACAAGTTCATTGAACTGAATAAGTAATAATAGAATTGCTAAATTGTAAATTTTTTATTTAAGGCTTCTTTCTCGCTTTGGTTTACAGACAAGGCATTATTACCAAACAATTTCAGGATCCAACGTCGATGCATGAAGCCATCTGTCCGCGGCTTGATAACAGCGGTGAACTGCAACCACCCAAGTCTGTGGATATTTCCTTAAGCCCTCATTCCGTCCAAGATATGGAATTAGAATATTCAATGCGTTCCACAACCACTACAACTAAGCTGCTGGAGTCCTATTGTGATTATGAAGAACAGCTACTGACTCAGATGCTACGAACGTTTCACCTAGATCTACGTTGGTTCAAAGTGTTAATGTCCTTATGCTGCCGTGCAGCTAATCATTTCAAACCAGAATATTGTACTAATGACTTAATGGACATACGCAATTATGTGAATATCAAAAAGATACCGGGTGGTAAACGACAAGAGTGTACGATTGTAGGTGGAGTTGTTTTTTCAAAGAATATCGCACACAAAGGTATGGCCACGCGCGTTGAGCATCCGCGCATTCTTCTCCTGCAGTGCCCGATTGTCTATGAAAGAATAGAAGGAAAGTTTGTAAGTATATCCACTGTGTTATTACAAGAAAAGGAGTATTTACGGCGAGTCTGCGATCGCATCATGAGCTTCAAACCAGATGTGGTTTTGGTTCATAAAAATGTTGCGGGCGTGGCGCAAGACATGCTTCGTTCTCAAGGCATTACATTGGTATTGGATTTAAAACTTTCAGTGATGGAACGCATATCGCGTATACTTCAATGTGATATCGTTACTTCAATAGAGTCAAATATTGCTCGGCCACAGCTTGGAATTTGTGACGCTTTCTACATACGAAGTTTTAGTGATGGTAGTGGTGGTAATAAGACACTAATGTTTTTTCGAAAAACTTAACAATCCCCGTGGTTTCACTTGCCTACTACGAGGAGGGACAAATAAAGAACTTGCCAAGGTGAAGAAAGTCGCATCGTTTTTGGTTTATGCCCGGTGAGTTTTCGAAGGTTTCCAATTTAACCTTAGTTATAATTTTATTCTTATAAATTCAGATATAATTGGCGTTTGGAAATGTCATTCCTCTTGGATGCGTTTGCAGATCCTCTCACTCCAAAGCCACCTATCTTCAATTCCAAAGAGGCCAGTCCTGATGATTTGACATTTGATGATGAGCTAGTAATACGGTCGACAACTGAAAGAACTAAAGCATTATTAGAACGAAAAGCGGAGGAAAAAGTACTGCCAACACGCAAAGAAATTATTTCTGTATCAGAGAATGTCGCTGACTTTACTGATCCACTGCGCTCCGCAGATATTGCAAATACAATGTCAGGTGACCGACCAGTTGAATTGGCAGTTGAGACACGTTACGACAACCGCTTTCGCAATGCACTTAGCTCTACTCTACTTTCTGTCAGTCCTTTTCTCAGTTTTCCGTTACCATATTTAGAAACCGAACAGGGACGTAAGTGTTCATTGCGTCGGCTATTTCCAACTGAGCTATATTATTCCAAATTGTGGTCGAATATAAATAGTAGCCTGCATTTAGATCGCCATGAAAATTTGGAACAGCTTAAAAATGCCTTTAATGATACTCAGCTAGGAGCGCCACATCCATTTTTGAAACTTAAAATTACTACAGCTTGGGATAATCGCGACATACAAACACTACTAGCAGAATTTCGTGCATACGGCGGTCGCTATCCTAAAAAACTGAAAAGTAATAAGCGCTTATAATTTTAAGTTAATGATTTAATATCAGTTTTTTATTTAAATAATAAGTGTTTAAAAAGCTCAATCAAGCTCCACAAAAGGTGGTTGAGGAACATTTGCATAAGGACGCCCTGGATTTGGAAAACCATCAACGCCTGCCGGTGTTATTCTGCAGCTTTTATTTCAACCCGAAATCAGCATCTTCCTTTTGTGCACCACCAACACTGTTGGATATGAAATTCTATGGCCAACACGACATTATGCTTGGACAATTCCTTCAGCGGTATTGCTGTCGTTTGAATTCGATGTGCAGGCTTTGCAATTTGCCAATGTTGGGTCATGTACGGCGGTAAGTTTCACTGAAGCTTCATTAAAAGGTTATGGATTTTGGTTTAATCATATTTCACTGCATGCTTATAGTTATGTTCATTCCATGGGATGTGTGCAGGTCTTCCTTAGCGAGGACAATACAAAAACTGATCCGAATCGCATTTACTTTACGGCCTGGTGTACAATTTGTAATGATATGACGCCAAGTGTACCACTCTCTGAAAACACTAAATGCCTTTCCTTCGCCAAGTATTTGGAGCTTCGTTTCCATGGTCATGCCTACAAGAAACAACCAGTTATTACCAACAGTTCGCCCGGACTATCTCCAAGCTGTGGTGAAGTGATTCAGTGTCAGCATTCATTACATCGTGATTATGTACATTATTTCACCTATCGAGGAGTGGGTGCCAAGTTTCTGTATACGCCTATTGAAGTATGGGACATTGGCTTGCCTGCACTAATATTAGATTTACAACCTTCAAAAGTATTAGACCGCTTCAAATACCTCGAAGAGATAAAACATTTTTTCTATGAAAGGTCATGAAGTTTATACACGCATTCATGAGCGTATCGCTGACCTAGCTACCGAGGACGAAACTTTAGCGATGGTGATCAATCTTAAGACAGCATTGAGCAAAGATCAATTTATTTTCAAACAACATATAGAAATTGTTCAAACTCTACTTACAGATCCCCATGCCAGTGTGCATGATGTGAGTGATGCTTTACTTATGTCAAAACGTGTACTAGCTGAGAGTATTGATTTGTGGGGTCCACGGGTTCACGATATTGTTTTAGCGCAAAAAGCCGTGGTAAAACAGTTGCAGCAAGTACAACCTGCTCAGTCGCACACAGATTCAGGAACAATTTGCACTGAAAATTTGCGCCCAGAGTATTCAGACGGTGCTTCAAAAGGCTCAGAAATATCCCGTTTGCTAGCCGTGCCACCGCTAAGTGATGACACGTCTTCGCATTCAGATGATATTGCCGCAGAGTCCGAAATAGATTCCATAAACAATGCACATATAATGGGGGATAAAAAATCATCAATTGAGCAGTTGCTAACGACAGCCGGCAGTACAGACAAAAAGTCTATAAAAAAAAATACTTACACAGCTTTTACCTTCCGCGGGACCGACAAATTTGCTACATTCACCTTTTTCAGCCCAGGAGCATTATACTCTCCCCCTGGGCGCATTCCCGATACTTGTTCACGATCAAGATTTAAGCTCACTAATTGCATACTGTTTGACATCAAATGACTACCAGCGCTTAGTGGCTACTTCAAGCAGTACCACCAGCGGTGTGGCTGTACACACCGCTAGTTTTGACAACGCGAACAATAGTGATGCTACATGTCAAAACAATCCCAGCCCAAATTTAAAGAGGAAATCACAAGAAAAGTATGGTAATATTCAATTTTGTTGAACCTGTCTAAGCCAATAGTTCTTTTTTTAAATGCCAGCTCACAAGATGGCGATGAAAGTGATAAAAAAGAAGTTTCGAATAACAATACAAACGTAGATGAGGAGCGCAACAAATCCAAAACTAACTCTTCGCATCTGGAGTTAATATTCCAGGACAATGGCAAACAGTTTACATGCAGAATTTATTTCGCAAAAGAATTTGATTTGATCCGAGCCAAGACGTTAAAGCCGCCTAAAGTTGAGAAATCGCTGTACAAAGAGATTGAGCAGAGCAAAAAACGAGAGGAGTTGAAAGTATCTCAAAGTCGCAGTGGGCCTGAAATGGAATTGGTGCGCAAGCCCAGTGACGCCTGTGGATATGTGCCAGCAGACGCAAATAAATCTAATAGCGGTGGAAGACTCGATGAAAAGGCTTTGATGCAATCGGAAATTGAGAAATGTCGGAATTATCTAGCTCGTTCACTTTGCAGCAGTGTGCAATGGGAGGCGAGAGGCGGTAAATCTGGCTCGAGATTTTGCAAAACATGGGGTATGATTACATATATTTTGCATCTAAAATTCTATACATGTATGTATGTATGAACATACATATGTATCATATATGTTCTTTTATTGTAGATGATCGCTTTGTTTTGAAGGAGATGACTAAAACTGATATCAATATATTTGAAAACTTCGCACCAAATTACTTTGAGTACATTACCAAATGTCAGCAACAAAATGAACCAACCTTATTAGCTAAAATTTTCGGGGTTTTCAAAGTTACTGTCAAAAAGAAAGAGTAAGTTATAAGCAGGGCTCAGACTTTGTTGAAATATCATTTGATTCTGAAGCTTCAAGTAGTGATAGAACTTTTTAGAAAAGTATCGATACTAGTACTCATTTAGAATACTCCTAAGTAGAATCGATATTGCAAAAAAGTATCGATTATACTCGTACATACTTCCAAGTATTTTTAAGGCAAACGCGAAAAGTAAACAAATCAAATTGGTTTGCTTTTGTGACCTCTTCTTATTTGTTAATTGAATATACACTGCTTTTAATAGTTGAAATCTGATCTAACACGGATTTTTAATGGAGTTTTTAAAATTAACTTGCAACGAGTTCATTTTTCTGCAAGCGTGGAATAAATATGTTCATAGCAAAAAGGTATTTAAAGCTTTTAAAACAAAAAATATTTTATGAGTGTTTGATGCGTTTATTTATAGATCACTTTACAAAAATTAAATGCAAATGTAGATAATGAGAAACAAATGTAAGTGAACCTAAGCTTTCTTTCATAAAAATTTTCTTCGAGAATGGGCTGGATTTCGAATTTAGAACGAGTCCTTTTTTGAAATCGGTTACAAAAGCCGAAACACGTAAACTTAATTTTGGGTCGTCAAATGAGGTCATTTTCGCAACATATTTTCATTTTAAGTTTGCATTTTTAATGAAACAAAAATGCAAGTTTTAACAGGAAAAAAATTCAAAAATTAAAGAGTTTTTGTAATTTTTTTTATTTGTGTTTAAGCCTGTTCTTTTACAAAAACAGTAAGCTGTCAACGAAGAAAATTGATTGGTAAACAAAGTTGTTAATGGTAAAATGAAAATGCGTAACAATTTCTTTCTATGAAATTATTAATAGTTCATAGTCATAAAAAAGAAATTATTACGCATTTTTATTTGACCATTTACAACTTTGATTATCAATCAATTTTCTTCGTTGATAGCTTGATGTTTTGTAAAATTACAGGCTTTAACACAAAGCAAAATAATTAAAAAAAAACGTTTATTTATTATTTTTTTCTTTGTTAAAGTTGTGCATTTTTTCATTGGCAATGCAAACTTAAAATGAAAATACCTTGCGAAAATGGCCTGATCTAGAAAAGCGGTATATAAAATTAAGTTTACCTGTTTCGGCGTTTTTCCACACAGTGTTATGAAAGGTGGAGCAAGAGATTCGTTTTCCAATTATTTAAGAATTTTTAACCACACCCAACGTTGAAATGACCGCTACCTTTTCTTCGAGGTTGTGTAAAGATTTCATAACAGTACGAATTACCAGTAGCTAACTAGAAAAACATGCGTATTAAATTTTACTATGGGAGTATATGGATGTATGTTAAATCAAAACTTTAAAGTCATTTTTCCAGAGGTTTTAGTTTTTTGAGTTATGAAAGTAAATGAACGTTATTTTTATTCACCACACGTACACGGAAATCATATTAGGAGCGTGTGTGAATCGGCAACAAAGTTCGCGTCGAGTAAATTTTTGACAACAATGAGGTGAATAAAATTTCAGTAGCTCATGAGGCTAGTGAAATTTTTGACAAATGGATAGAAAATTTTGACAATCGCAAAGATTGTTGATGTGTGTAATTTTTCGTTAAATAAAAACTTAAATAGATGAATTGCAATCAACGATGGTAGATGTTTTCTTAAAATATTCATTTCACATCAATTTGTAATATTTTATTCCAAATAAATCTGCGGTTATCAAAAATTTACTGCTGTCGAAAAATATTTAATTTCACACAGCAGATTGGCAAAACTGTCTCACCATAGTAAAACATGTACAAAAATTAGGTCTTATAGTTTAATAAGTCTTTAATCAGCCTAATCATGAGTTTAATTTTCCCCGAACTGGTTCACTTTTCACTTTTCGTTCCCATGTATTCTTGTCGCCGCCCAGATCGGCTAGTCGGTACGAGTTTAGCCTGCTGCAAAAACAGCATTCAGAGGTCGAGAGTCGGTGTTGGTCGACACTGACTCCCTGCGAATGCCGTTTATGGCCTGTCGGCAACCTCGGAACTTCGTCTGTCAGTTCCTATGGGTGCCTCTTTACGTGCCGTGACGAGGGCTCCTCCGCAAGCAAGTGTTTGTTCTGGTGCCCACGTCGGTGGGACCCTACTAAGAATTGCTTGCAGAGCGTTGTGTTATACTCCTTAACGGGGAGCAGTTGAGGCTCATCGTGCACGTGATGTTGCGGCGACATCAGAAGGCATCCGTTGTTTTGGCAAGTCTGTAGCTTCATCCACTGCGTCCTACTAGTCCCCGACGACAACAAAGGCCTTGTACATGGCCAACAACGTTTCTTCGACGTTGTACGTGGCCAACAACGTTCTTAACACGGCTGGGCATGAAATACCCATTCTCTTACTAATATAGTTGTATTTTTTTTTTAAGTTAGTCAAATGCTTTATAATTTAGAGAAGCTGCAATACAATAGTTGC
>NW_023462880.1:0-16599 GCF_013731165.1 Rhagoletis pomonella | reverse complement strand
TTCTGCATTGTAAAGAAATTTTAAAGTATTCGTTAAGATTTAATTCGACTTTTTGCCGAATTTTCTAAAATGAAATAAATTACGCACACTTCCATTCTTTTACGAAATTTCGGAAGAAAATCTGTGAAGCAACGAAAATAATGCTGCTATGTGAAGAATATCTTTCAGAGTTTTTCCAGAATTTTCTTTATTTTTCGTACAGAAATTTCTTTACGTGTTCGTGTCAACCACTTCATATAACTTTCTTTAAAAATTCGTAAAAAAAATCGCTACAGAAATGCGATACTCCTAACGATTTCCTTAAGATTTCGGGAACTTTGGTTTGCAGGGTAGTTGAGCCTGATTTTTGAATTCTTATTGGATTATATAAAATTTTTTTGTACAAAATGCAGAAAAAGTAACAATTTTGAAGAAAATGTAACTCCTGTTGCAGTTAATAAATATTACATACCAAAAACTAGTTGATAACAATTGTATGGTTCTCCCAAAACAAAAAAAAATAAAAATTAAATTTTGAAATGTTATAAAAAAAAGTTCACCAAAATAAATATTTTTTGTTTGTTTTTAGTAAAAAGTTGGTTGCAAAATAAAGACTCCGGTGAATTATGAACATTAAATTTCAATTTTGAACCACTGTGTGCTGGCTTCGTCGTGCAGTATGAATTATGATAAACGCGTTTTGGTAGCAAAGGATGGCGAAGTTTTTGAAAAGATGTGGCTTAACTTTTCGCTACAGCAGGGAAACTTGTACAATTAAATAATATAATTAACTGGTAAATATTTGATTTAAATTATGATATGGGTAAGGTACTTTTATCATACGATTTGTATCCCCAAATCATTTTGAAAAAAATGTCCTTTATTTTTTGGTTAATATGGTCACCGTAGTCATAACCAATATACATACATATGTACATATGTACATACATACGTGCATCTGCTTTTGCTTAAGGCTGCATTTTTTGTCTTTTTGCTATCTAGATCCCTACCTACCCCTGTTCGTTTTAATTACATTTATTTCATTATGTTTTCCATTATCTTAATTCTTATCTTTATACTCTATCGATAACAAAATCGATAGTATCATCCAATAAAATATCGATAACAAAATCGATAAAAATTCGATAAACATTTCGATAGCAATAACGTTAATAATATTGGTAGCAAAATCTATTAGAAACTCGAAAAAAATATTCATAACAAAATCGATAAAAATATCCATAACAAAATAGATAAAAATATCCATAACAAAATCGATAAATATCCCTAATAAAATCGATAAATATCGATAATAAAATCGATAAATAACGGTAACAAAATCGATAAATATCGATAACAAAATCGAAAAATATCGATAAAAATATCAATACCAAATCGATAAAAAATATCGATAACAAAATCGATAAATATTGATAACAAAATCGATAATGAAGTCGATACAAATACCGATAAAAATATCGATTATTTTATCGATGTCCCGAGAATCCCGAAAATTTCTAAAATCCCAAAATGATTCCCAGATTGAGTGCTGAAAAATTTGAGTCCTGCGGGAGTAGCGTACCTAACGGAGGTCCTCAATCTGTCAATGGCCACTCTCGTCA
Source organism: Rhagoletis pomonella (assembly GCF_013731165.1). NCBI lineage: Eukaryota > Metazoa > Arthropoda > Insecta > Diptera > Tephritidae > Rhagoletis > Rhagoletis pomonella. The sequence continues at coordinate 14,998 of NW_023462880.1, read as the reverse complement.
TTCCAGACATCTGGAAGATAGGGAGAGTGGTCCCACTGCTCAAACCGGGGAAACCAGCCAACAAAGGAAAGTCTTATCGTCCGATAACCTTTCCCCGGTAGCGAAGACACTAGAGGCCTTGCAACTCCCGTACTTTAAGAACCACCTGACCCCAGCGAAGCATCAGCATGGATTCCGTAAAATGCACAGCACAACGCCATAAACACCCAGATAAGTCGTGGCCTTAACCGATACCGAACCTGTGAAAGAACTATTCTACGTTCCCACGACAGTCGGGTCTACGTAACCGGAACGACCCAGATAGATATATATCTGGCCAAGGACTGCCACCACTCCAGCAACACTCCCCAAAATCTCTTTGGGGAATTTGTATGCTGTTACAACAACAACAACAAGAACTATTCTAGTAGCGTGGGACCTGTCCAAGGCGTTCGAGACTTGATCTTTTTGAATCAATGCATTCATATTTCTCCTTGTTTTCTACATAGAAAAGTATGTTTTCATTAAAAAAAAAATACCAAACAACTCTAAACTAGCGATTTCTTAAAGGAATGTTGCCTTTCTTTTTGCTATAAGCCTTTTTTTGTATATCTCCCGACCCTACTTATTTTCTTGCCTACTTGAGTCTCTGATTAAAATATACACCATCCACATACTAATTACCGTAATTCAGAAAATTAAACATTCTCAAAATTTAATGGTTTCCAAAGTTCATTGTATTTTAGTTGCTATTTAAGTTCAAGTAAATAATTTAATAAGATCAATTTCTATTCGTTAACAAGCCATAAAATATCTTAAATATCAACATTTTGTGGGATTTCAATTATTTTTTTCAGAACCTCTTTTTTCTATGTAATCTCAAATAGTGTTCTAATAATATTAAAAAATTACCGTAGGAACGCTAAGGTCTTTTTGATTGAGCATATCGTGTATGAAAGGGCAAAAGTTATTTATCAATAAATATAACCGATAAAAAAATCTTAATTCAAAGCATCTAATTAAAAAATTAGTTAGTTAAATCATTAAAACACGTAGATACATCAGAGTGACGGAGGTTACAGAAACAAAAATTATTTAAATGATAGACAAGTACTCCTACAAATATAGTTCGCAATTTATGTATGCACATACATACATATACCCACATACGAATGTACTCGTACAAAAATGCACCTATTTTGCCATTCATGCGTTTTATATGCCATTTTTTTGGTCTGAAATGTATGCTATTTAGGAAATGACTTTCCATTTCAAGTTTGTTGTCGCTTCCAAGTCCTTGTTTTCGGGACCAAGCAGACAACTACCAAAATGCGCAGGTTCATTTTTAAAGTATCGTTCAACAACTTGCTTTAGTTCGTCCACCGATGTGGAAAGCATTCGTGCACGGTAATTAGCGAACATTTCTTGTGAAACACCGTACAAGAAGAAGTCAATACCAACATTTCCAGGGGCTATAGGTGCATCCAACTGCTGCAAAACACCCAATTTAGCTTCAAACAAAGCTTGTTCAGTTAATTCCGTGTTGTGTTCTTGGAGCCAATTGTATGTATTATTGAATGCCTCAAGTGTTTTAGTTGAATTTGGGTCACGGTAACTGAAAAAACTAAATATGCCGTCTGAACCAATCCTAGCTCCCGCGCCATAAGCACCATTCTGTTCGCGTACTACTGGTAAAAGATATTTGGCGGAAATCAGTTTGGCAAGTACACGAAGTGTTGGGTGATCACGATGTGTATATGGTACGGCAAAGAATGCCTTGGCGCAATAGTTAACTGGAATATTCATTACAAAATGCTGTTGACTTGGTTCAAGTAAACTGATGCTATGTTCAGCGTTCTTCTTCGATTGTGGATCGTTTGGCATATTTTCAAGGAATTGCTCGTAGTATTTTGTAAGCGACGGATAGAACTCTTCCGATGTGTTTAGGGCGCAGCGCATAACGTTCTTCACAAATAATTTCTGACCCAGCGTCTTCAACTTTGCTCTGATCTCTTCAGTCTTGTTTTGTTTCACATAAGTTTTCATGAATTCAATATGCTCTACGCCGGCAAGATGAGATTTTAATTTAGCCGCATTTGTTATCAAGCCCGCGCAGCTCTGCATGGCATACAAGTGTCCCGAACTCGCAATACCCACAGAAATATTGGAAATGTAATTATCAATTAACATGCTCAACCGATCGGTGTCCTCTAACTTAAACTTAGTTAGTAATTCAGTACTCAGTTCGAACATCTCGGCTGCGTTTTTATCCAGCGCATGTGTAGTCATATAAACACCTAATAGGTATGATTTACTATCGTATATATTCTCAGCGAAATGTAATTTAAAATCAATCCCAGCTGTCTTGGATAAGACCAACTTGTCGAATTCTCTGAAATTGTAATTGTTGGTACCCATATCGTTAATGACATCACAGAAAAGGGGCAACAACATAACTTCATCGTGATTTAAGTTGGCACCATTAAAATGTAATTTTAAGTACGAAATGTCGTTTGTATGAACATGGCACACTTGCGTTGGCACGCTGCAAATGCGCAGAACTTCGATTGAGGGCATTTTCGGCATTTTCTGCACATCAGACAAATCTAGACAAGGGAGGATTTCCAAATTTGGATGGCCTTTTTGAGCTTGGTCCAATTTTATACCATTTTCATAGACTTCTACACGTTTTTTATCATCAAGAGCCATTATTTTCTGCTTTAATAAATCTAGTTCTGCTGTTTTGAAGTTGTCTTCATAATGGTCGTCGGGAGACATAGTTAAAGTGAGACGATGTGAATTCGTTGCAAAATACTGTTCAACCTTATGTTGCAAATACTTTGGATCCTTTGCAAGGTTGTGACGGAAATTAGCAATCATATTAGACACCCGCAAACTGGACACCACATCGCCATCGTGATTCCACAATGGAGTAGAGTTAAATAGCAAACCCATACCAAATTGTGGGCTCTGGTGTTTAAGTAATAACTCGATGTTGTGTAGTACACTTTCTACGTGACTAAGCTCAAATCCTTCCGACATAACTTGCTTAATGGTTTTGTCATAAAGTTCTTGTACACGTGCGAAGTCCTCTACGCGCAAATCTTGCAATCCCACACAAAAAAAAGTGTCTTTTATTTGTGGGTCATAGCCCGTTGCCTGATTATATCCACCAGAGAAGTTAGGCTCGATAAGGCTCCTGTAAAATGATGAATTTGGTCCACGCACCAGCAATTCCGATAGAACATGCAGCACGAATGTTTCTTGTGTATCTGTTACATCTGACATTAGAAGAGCAATACCAATTTGATTTTGTTTCTCGAAGGGTGCTCCCATGTTATCAAAACGGCTAGAGATATGAACATTACGTGGTTTATCCCAGCGTGGCTGGTTTGGTATTCGGCTATAAGAATTATCAATAGCATTATACTTGCTCATATATTCATTATTAACATAATCTAGTGTCCTTCGTAAGTCGAAATTGCCATAAGTATATATACGAGCATTACTTGGATGATAGTATTTGGAGTGAAAATCTACCAGATTCTTGTGTGTTAGCTTTGGAATTTCGAGTGGATTGCCGCCGGATACAAATCCGTAAGTGTGATCCGGTAGCAAATTGTTAAGCAGGTTTTGGGAGAACACTGAGCCATTTTCAGAGAAAGCGCCTTTCATTTCATTATAAACGACTCCCTTTAAAACGTACTCTGAAGACTTATCATTAATGTTTGAGTGCTCCAAACGCCAACCCTCTTGCAGAAAATCCAAGTATTCCAAATTTGGTCTACAAAATTAAAGGAAGCACTTTATCAAAGATTTTAAGCACCAGATACAGAAAATCTCACCTGAAAACTGCGTCCAAATAAATTTTTTGTAAATTCCTAAAGTCTGTCTCATTCATAGTAGAAAATGGGTACATTGTATAGTCCGGGCCGGTCATGGCATTCATAAATGTGGCCACAGATCGGTTAAGCATTTTGAAAAACGGATCGCGGACTGGATATTTTTGCGAACCACATAAGACACTATGCTCAAGAATATGTGGTAATCCAGTGGAATCAAAAGGCGTTGTGCGAAAGTTGATAGAAAATACATTATTTGAATCCTTTCGATCTAAATACCACAGCTCGGTGCCGCTTCCAACGTGTCGAAAGGTGTATGACATTATGCCGAATTCCGGTACAGATTCCACACGTATGCATTCAAAACCATGATACTGTTTTCCCTCGTTAAATTTGTGCTCTTGTTGCTGGATAATGTGGGGTACGGCCATTATTTTAGAGCGCCGTAGAAACGAAGTCGGTTGGGCATGTTTGTTTTTATTGCTCCATAGACTGCTCCCAATATTTCGTGCATTTATTCCTACGCCAACGTTGAGAACTGTGCATCTTCCAGCTACTTGTTTTACCATTTGCGCCACAGAACGCGTTGACGAGACGCGAGATAACATTGTTTTATATGTTTCACAATGTGCGTAATATTGTAAATAACTGTGGCAATACGATGCCAATATTTGAGCTCTGGGGATCACAAAAACACAATAATAATAAAAACTAGACTTTGCGGCATTTACTAAATCATTTGCATTACATCAGACGTAAAATTTCTAGACTCGAAAATCGATATACAAATGCATGAATAATGAAAAGCAATGCTAAATATATGACGTTACGCAATTTGTATTTTATGATAGCATAAAAACTACGCCTATTAAAGTTATATGCCACTTACCGCCTGGAACTGGGATGATAATTATTCTTTAAAAAAAGTTGGCGTAAACTTCAAAATCCAATAAGATTGAGCCCAAGAATTCTGTATGATAAGAAATGCTAGAAACGAAACAACAACGAAAATTTTTTTGACAGTAACTAAAGCGGGATCATAAGGCAGTGTTGGCAAATGTTTTTGTATATTACTGCCATACCTAAACAAAAGCGATAGGCGTTGCGTTTTCTGACGCTTGGCGTTACGCAGAAGTGTCATACCTAAAAGGCCCGTCCTGCACAATGCTAGATTTCCTGCAAATACATTAGAATTTACGAAAGGAATTTCACTGCTAATTGCCTACTTTGCGAACTTTTCTACTACCATTTTCGAAACAAGGGATTGCATTCTTGCCCTTTCTCTGTCCTCCGTAAATGCAACCTTTTGTAAGGGAGTGTCAAACCGCAGCTGTCAATAATTATCTAACCTTGTATTATTGAATCATGGTATTCTATCATTCTTGATACAGACCTTTCGTTTTAAAACAAACACACCATTACAAAACTATCTCGTCATTCTAAACGAACGCGTTTATCACATCTGAGTTGACAACACGGGTTTCATTTACGGCACCGATTGACATTTACATCGCTCAACAAAAGCTGCACCTGGAATAAGCTGCTCAACTAACAAGGACTGGTGAACACAAGTATTTACCAACTAGTGGAATAACCTGGCGTTTGCGAGCTAACCGCTCTGCCATCACACTCAAATCACAAAAAAAAAAAAAAAATTTTTTATAAATATGACACCAGTCTTCTAATTTCATTCATCCGTGCTATTAACTAATTTAGTTAAGCGGAACAACAAATCCCAATCATAGTTAAAAGCGATGGACAGTCAGGTATGTGTATGTACATGTATCAATTACTTTGTGCTTTGCTCACGCCAATCAATTAGAGCGTTCCAGAACGTCTATGATTTGCAGGTTTTGCAGGATTTTGTCCAAAGTCGTTCCCGTACGCCACGTTCACATAAGGTACATATATTAAAGGCGAAAATATCTGTTCCTGTACAACCTGCAAATCCTGGAGTACGGGAAAAGGCTGAATATCTAACATTAAATATGCGATTTTAGATGCAAAGGAACTCCAGAGAAACATTAAAAATAGGGTTGTATCATTGCCCCCCACCTGCTGCGTATGCCAAAGACGATTGCATGCAAACTCAATGCAATGCTTGCAACGGGTGGAGTCTGCTCAGGCCTACGGACTCATCGGCTTTGGACCACATCGTTTGTGGCCCCCTGCTGCTCAAAGAGAGCTGCCTCCACGGCAAACCCCAGTCCAACTGAGGCTGGTGCCACTTTAGGGCATGTTTAGGTCTGCTCAACTGCGACGCCGCTCACTACCACCTCAGGGCGGCACCTTCCACAGCAGCGCACACAGCCAACGGCGGTCAGGCAGCACACATCCCTTACTCCCACATAACAATACGTACGAGTTTCCTGCGCCCACCTTCTTAAAAAGGGAATCCCTGGGAATTTGTATAGCACAGTGTTATAATATTACCTCAGTGCATTTTAAAAATGCTATTTCTAAAAACATATATATTGTACTTAAAAAGCTTTAAAAGGCCACATATGAAGCCAGGAGAGCCAGAGTGGCCTATTAACAATTTTTTTTTAGTAAGATGGGAAAGAAGAAGGAAGTATAATAAATATGTTTATTTTTACTGAAAATTTCACCAATGTGATACCTAATACCTATTATTGTAAAAGAAAACTAAAAGGGCGTATTCCCTACGCGATACTACCTATTATGGTCAAAGAAAACTAAAATGGCGTAACCCGGGCTATTAGCGCTTTGATTTTAGTAATGCAGTTTCCGTTGTACCTCAATTTTTTTAAGTGTCAGTTAGGCTACTCTCGCTCTCAAGGCCTCTTATATGTACTATCTTTAAAAATTAACGCAATTATTTACCTTAGCCATTGCCCCAAGGTCGATTATTGGATATTGTCGATAATAAGTGGCGTGAGGAGATTTTGCCCTTTGATCAGATACTTGTTCCTGCTGATAAGCTGCCTGATCCAGAAGCGGATGGCGGCGACTCTCACTTAACTCTTAGTGAACAGGTAATATTATATTAATTCTTAAAAAAAATATTAAAATTTCAATATTTTTTAACTGTTGTAGGAGCAAAAATGGAGTGATTTGGCTCTAAGTTCATTGGCGCCGGAATCATCCTTGAGTGAACAGTTAAACGTTTCCACTGTCTAAGACATATTTAAATACGAATTAAAAGTAAAAAAACAATTTGAAGTCCATTTTATCTTCAAAATGAATCAACACCTGCATTCACCTACAAAGCTAACTGAATTCGCTAGAGATTTCGAAGATGGCGAACCCGAATCGTTACTCGACCGTTTTGTTAACAAAATACAAAATGTATATAATCAAAGCTATAATACTGTAAATGAAGTAGCTACCACTGCCGGTTGTAGCTCCGCATCATTACAAACCTCAAAATCTGTATTTTATGATGAACATAAAACTGATGCCGACACCCGAATAAATTCCAGTTCTAATGTGAATGTTACAACAAGGGTGCAGCCGGCAAACGACTTCAACTTTACTCAAAAAATAAACGCTTCTGCAAATTCCAGTACAAACACAAGCGGCAGTACCGCCGAGGAATCAAAAAGTGAGGTTGGCGAACATATTTTAGACCTACCAAGTGAAGGGCGTACAATGGTCAATGTTTTAAAACGCATCAGCAGTTTGATGGCCACTAAAAATAGCGTAGGTATTCTATAAAATAAAAAGCGGTCATAATTATTTCTATTTAATGGCAGGACTTACGGAATTATAAAGATACTGAGCTACATCGATTTTGGATGCCCGACTCTAAGGCCAAAGAATGTTACGATTGTGCGCATAAGTTCTCCACCTTTCGACGCAAGCATCACTGCCGCCTTTGTGGTCAGATCTTCTGTTCTAAATGTTGCAACCAAGTTGTGCCTGGAAAAATAATTATGTGCGCAGGTACGTTGGTGAAGTTCAGATCGCAGGGTAAAAAACTAATTTAAATCACTTCTTGCAGGTGAATTGAAAGTTTGTAACTACTGCTCCAAAATTGTTCTTAGTTACTTAAAGTCCCCAAACATAGCGGTTGACTTACACGCCGATCTGCAGGCGTTGCAACAGGATCTTACACAAAAACTGGAGGAGAGAAACGAAAGTTTTAAAACAGAAGCATTGCCCGTAACTACAAACTTGACTCGTAAAGTATCTGTTGGCTATCAAGAAGAGCGGTTTGCTACACATGTGGTCAACAGCTTGTCAGTTGATGATCGAAAGAACATCCTGCAGCAGTCAAATTCACTAATAACACTGCACGAGGATATGCGACGTCAACTTCCCACACAGAGCTGTGGGGCCAATCTCATTGAATACTTGATTACGCATAACAAGTCTTCGAGTAAGGTTCAAGCGGCTGCAATTTTAAACGCATTGCTAGCTGCTGGCTTTCTGCAACCTATAGTACCCGATTCTGATCAAATCGATTTCGACGAAAATCTTCATTACAAGTTCATTGAACTGAATAAGTAATAATAGAATTGCTAAATTGTAAATTTTTTATTTAAGGCTTCTTTCTCGCTTTGGTTTACAGACAAGGCATTATTACCAAACAATTTCAGGATCCAACGTCGATGCATGAAGCCATCTGTCCGCGGCTTGATAACAGCGGTGAACTGCAACCACCCAAGTCTGTGGATATTTCCTTAAGCCCTCATTCCGTCCAAGATATGGAATTAGAATATTCAATGCGTTCCACAACCACTACAACTAAGCTGCTGGAGTCCTATTGTGATTATGAAGAACAGCTACTGACTCAGATGCTACGAACGTTTCACCTAGATCTACGTTGGTTCAAAGTGTTAATGTCCTTATGCTGCCGTGCAGCTAATCATTTCAAACCAGAATATTGTACTAATGACTTAATGGACATACGCAATTATGTGAATATCAAAAAGATACCGGGTGGTAAACGACAAGAGTGTACGATTGTAGGTGGAGTTGTTTTTTCAAAGAATATCGCACACAAAGGTATGGCCACGCGCGTTGAGCATCCGCGCATTCTTCTCCTGCAGTGCCCGATTGTCTATGAAAGAATAGAAGGAAAGTTTGTAAGTATATCCACTGTGTTATTACAAGAAAAGGAGTATTTACGGCGAGTCTGCGATCGCATCATGAGCTTCAAACCAGATGTGGTTTTGGTTCATAAAAATGTTGCGGGCGTGGCGCAAGACATGCTTCGTTCTCAAGGCATTACATTGGTATTGGATTTAAAACTTTCAGTGATGGAACGCATATCGCGTATACTTCAATGTGATATCGTTACTTCAATAGAGTCAAATATTGCTCGGCCACAGCTTGGAATTTGTGACGCTTTCTACATACGAAGTTTTAGTGATGGTAGTGGTGGTAATAAGACACTAATGTTTTTCGAAAAACTTAACAATCCCCGTGGTTTCACTTGCCTACTACGAGGAGGGACAAATAAAGAACTTGCCAAGGTGAAGAAAGTCGCATCGTTTTTGGTTTATGCCCGGTGAGTTTTCGAAGGTTTCCAATTTAACCTTAGTTATAATTTTATTCTTATAAATTCAGATATAATTGGCGTTTGGAAATGTCATTCCTCTTGGATGCGTTTGCAGATCCTCTCACTCCGAAGCCACCTATCTTCAATTCCAAAGAGGCCAGTCCTGATGATTTGACATTTGATGATGAGCTAGTAATACGGTCGACAACTGAAAGAACTAAAGCATTATTAGAACGAAAAGCGGAGGAAAAAGTACTGCCAACACGCAAAGAAATTATTTCTGTATCAGAGAATGTCGCTGACTTTACTGATCCACTGCGCTCCGCAGATATTGCAAATACAATGTCAGGTGACCGACCAGTTGAATTGGCAGTTGAGACACGTTACGACAACCGCTTTCGCAATGCACTTAGCTCTACTCTACTTTCTGTCAGTCCTTTTCTCAGTTTTCCGTTACCATATTTAGAAACCGAACAGGGACGTAAGTGTTCATTGCGACGGCTATTTCCAACTGAGCTATATTATTCCAAATTGTGGTCGAATATAAATAGTAGCCTGCATTTAGATCGCCATGAAAATTTGGAACAGCTTAAAAATGCCTTTAATGATACTCAGCTAGGAGCGCCACATCCATTTTTGAAACTTAAAATTACTACAGCTTGGGATAATCGCGACATACAAACACTACTAGCAGAATTTCGTGCATACGGCGGTCGCTATCCTAAAAAACTGAAAAGTAATAAGCGCTTATAATTTTAAGTTAATGATTTAATATCAGTTTTTTATTTAAATAATAAGTGTTTAAAAAGCTCAATCAAGCTCCACAAACGGTGGTTGAGGAACATTTGCATAAGGACGCCCTGGATTTGGAAAACCATCAACGCCTGCCGGTGTTATTCTGCAGCTTTTATTTCAACCCGAAATCAGCATCTTCCTTTTGTGCACCACCAACACTGTTGGATATGAAATTCTATGGCCAACACGACATTATGCTTGGACAATTCCTTCAGCGGTATTGCTGTCGTTTGAATTCGATGTGCAGGCTTTGCAATTTGCCAATGTTGGGTCATGTACGGCGGTAAGTTTCACTGAAGCTTCATTAAAAGGTTATGGATTTTGGTTTAATCATATTTCACTGCATGCTTATAGTTATGTTCATTCCATGGGATGTGTGCAGGTCTTCCTTAGCGAGGACAACACAAAAAACTGATCCGAATCGCATTTACTTTACGGCCTGGTGTACAATTTGTAATGATATGACGCCAAGTGTACCACTCTCTGAAAACACTAAATGCCTTTCCTTCGCCAAGTATTTGGAGCTTCGTTTCCATGGTCATGCCTACAAGAAACAACCAGTTATTACCAACAGTTCGCCCGGACTATCTCCAAGCTGTGGTGAAGTGATTCAGTGTCAGCATTCATTACATCGTGATTATGTACATTATTTCACCTATCGAGGAGTGGGTGCCAAGTTTCTGTATACGCCTATTGAAGTATGGGACATTGGCTTGCCTGCACTAATATTAGATTTACAACCTTCAAAAGTATTAGACCGCTTCAAATACCTCGAAGAGATAAAACATTTTTTCTATGAAAGGTCATGAAGTTTATACACGCATTCATGAGCGTATCGCTGACCTAGCTACCGAGGACGAAACTTTAGCGATGGTGATCAATCTTAAGACAGCATTGAGCAAAGATCAATTTATTTTCAAACAACATATAGAAATTGTTCAAACTCTACTTACAGATCCCCATGCCAGTGTGCATGATGTGAGTGATGCTTTACTTATGTCAAAACGTGTACTAGCTGAGAGTATTGATTTGTGGGGTCCACGGGTTCACGATATTGTTTTAGCTCAAAAAGCCGTGGTAAAACAGTTGCAGCAAGTACAACCCGCTCAGTCGCACACAGATTCAGGAACAATTTGCACTGAAAATTTGCGCCCAGAGTATTCAGACGGTGCTTCGAAAGGCTCAGAAATATCCCGTTTGCTAGCCGTGCCATCGCTAAGTGATGACACGTCTTCGCATTCAGATGATATTGCCGCAGAGTCCGAAATAGATTCCATAAACAATGCACATATAATGGGGGATAAAAAATCATCAATTGAGCAGTTGCTAACGACAGCCGGCAGTACAGACAAAAAGTCTATAAAAAAAAATACTTACACAGCTTTTACCTTCCGCGGGACCGACAAATTTGCTACATTCACCTTTTTCAGCCCAGGAGCATTATACTCTCCCCCTGGGCGCATTCCCGATACTTGTTCACGATCAAGATTTAAGCTCACTAATTGCATACTGTTTGACATCAAATGACTACCAGCGCTTAGTGGCTACTTCAAGCAGTACCACCAGCGGTGTGGCTGTACACACCGCTAGTTTTGATAACGCGAACAATAGTGATGCTACATGTCAAAACAATCCCAGCCCAAATTTAAAGAGGAAATCACAAGAAAAGTATGGTAATATTCAATTTTGTTGAACCTGTCTAAGCCAATAGTTCTTTTTTTAAATGCCAGCTCACAAGATGGCGATGAAAGTGATAAAAAAGAAGTTTCGAATAACAATACAAACGTAGATGAGGAGCGCAACAAATCCAAAACTAACTCTTCGCATCTGGAGTTAATATTCCAGGACAATGGTAAACAGTTTACATGCAAAATTTATTTCGCAAAAGAATTTGATTTGATCCGAGCCAAGACGTTAAAGCCGCCTAAAGTTGAGAAATCGCTGTACAAAGAGATTGAGCAGAGCAAAAAACGAGAGGAGTTGAAAGTATCTCAAAGTCGCAGTGGGCCTGAAATGGAATTGGTGCGCAAGCCCAGTGACGCCTGTGGATATGTGCCAGCAGACGCAAATAAATCTAATAGCGGTGGAAGACTCGATGAAAAGGCTTTGATGCAATCGGAAATTGAGAAATGTCGGAATTATCTAGCTCGTTCACTTTGCAGCAGTGTACAATGGGAGGCGAGAGGCGGTAAATCTGGCTCGAGATTTTGCAAAACATGGGGTATGATTACATATATTTTGCATCTAAAATTCTATACATGTATGTATGTATGAACATACATATGTATCATATATGTTCTTTTATTGTAGATGATCGCTTTGTTTTGAAGGAGATGACTAAAACTGATATCAATATATTTGAAAACTTCGCACCAAATTACTTTGAGTACATTACCAAATGTCAGCAACAAAATGAACCAACCTTATTAGCTAAAATTTTCGGGGTTTTCAAAGTTACTGTCAAAAAGAAAGAGTAAGTTATAATCAGGGCTCAGATTTTGTTGAAATATCATTTGATTCTGAAGCTTCAAGTAGTGATAGAACTTTTTAGAAAAGTATCGATACTAGTACTCATTTAGAATACTCCTAAGTAGAATCGATATTGCAAAAAAGTATCGATTATACTCGTACATACTTCCAAGTATTTTTAAGGCAAACGCGTAAAGTAAACAAATCAAATTGGTTTGCTTTTGTGACCTCTTCTTATTTGTTAATTGAATATACACTGCTTTTAATAGTTGAAATCTGATCTAACACGGATTTTTAATGGAGTTTTTAAAATTAACTTGCAACGAGTTCATTTTTCTGCAAGCGTGGAATAAATATGTTCATAGCAAAAAGCGTATTTAAAGCTTTTAAAACAAAAAATATTTTATGAGTGTTTGATGCGTTTATTTATAGATCACTTTACAAAAATTAAATGCAAATGTAGAAAATGAGAAACAAATGTAAGTGAACCTAAGCTTTCTTTCATAAAAATTTTCTTCGAGAATGGGCTGGATTTCGAATTTAGAACGAGTCCTTTTTTGAAATCGGTTACAAAAGCCGAAACACGTAAACTTAATTTTGGGTCGTCAAATGAGGTCATTTTCGCAACATATTTTCATTTTAAGTTTGCATTTTTAATGAAACAAAAATGCAAGTTTTAACAGGAAAAAAATTCAAAAATTAAAGAGTTTGTAATTTTTTTTATTTGTGTTTAAGCCTGTTCTTTTACAAAAACAGTAAGCTGTCAACGAAGAAAATTGATTGGTAAACAAAGTTGTTAATGGTAAAATGAAAATGCGTAACAATTTCTTTCTATGAAATTATTAATAGTTCATAGTCATAATAAAGAAATTATTACGCATTTTTATTTGACCATTTATTACTTTGATTATCAATCAATTTTCTTCGTTGATAGTTTGATGTTTTGTAAAATTACAGGCTTTAACACAAAGCAAAATAATTAAAAAAAAACGTTTATTTATTATTTTTTTCTTTGTTAAAGTTGTGCATTTTTTCATTGGCAATGCAAACTTAAAATGAAAATACCTTGCGAAAATGACCTCATCTAGAAAAGCGGTATATAAAATTAAGTTTACCTGTTTCGGCGTTTTTCCACACAGTGTTATGAAAGGTGGAGCAAGAGATTCGTTTTCCAATTATTTAATAATTTTTAACCACACCCAACGTTGAAATGACCGCTACCTTTTCTTCGAGGTTGTGTAAAGATTTCATAACAGTACGAATTACCAGTAGCTAACTAGAAAAACATGCGTATTAAATTTTACTATGGATGTATGTTAAATCAAAACTTTAAAGTCATTTTTCCAGAGGTTTTAGTTTTTTGAGTTATGAAAGTATGGTATTTTTATTCACCACACGTGCACGGAAATCATATTAGGATCGTGTGTGAATCGGCAACAAAGTTTGCGTCGAGTAAATTTTTGACAACAATGAGGTGAATAAAATTTCAGTAGCTCATGAGGCTAGTGAAATTTTTGACAAATGGATAGAAAATTTTGACAATCGCAAAGATTGTTGATGTGTGTAATAATTACACTGTAATTTTTCGTTAAATAAAAACTTAAATAGATGAATTGCAATCAACGATGGTAGATGTTTTCTTAAAATATTCATTTCACATCAATTTGTAATATTTTATTCCAAATAAATCTGCCGTTATCAAAAATTTACTGCTGTCAAAAAATATTTAATTTCACACAGCAGATTGGCAAAACTGTCTCACCATAGTAAAACATGTACAAAAATTATGCAAAAATTAGGTCTTATAGTTTAATAAGTCTTTAATCAGCCTAATCATGAGTTTAATTTTCCCCGAACTGGTTCACTTTTCACTTTTCGTTCCCATGTATTCTTGTCGCCGCCCAGATCGGCTAGTCGGTACGAGTTTAGCCTGCTGCAAAAACAGCATTCAGAGGTCGAGAGTCGGTGTTGGTCGACACTGACTCCCTGCGAATGCCGTTTATGGCCTGTCGGCAACCTCGGAACTTCGTCTGTCAGTTCGTATGGGTGCCTCTTTACGTGCCGTGACGAGGGCTCCTCCGCAAGCAAGTGTTTGTTCGGGTGCCCACGTCGGTGGGACCCTACTAAGAATTGCTTGCAGAGCGTTGTGTTATACTCCTTAACGGGGAGCAGTTGAGGCTCATCGTGCACGTGATGTTGCGGCGACATCAGAAGGCATCCGTTGTTTTGGCAAGTCTGTAGCTTCATCCACTGCGTCCTACTAGTCCCCGACGACAACAAAGGCCTTGTACATGGCCAACAACGTTTCTTCGACGTTGTACGTGGCCAACAACGTTCTTAACACGGCTGGGCATGAAATACCCATTCTCTTACTAATATAGTTGTATTTTTTTTTTAAGTTAGTCAAATGCTTTATAATTTAGAGAAGCTGCAATACAATAGTTGC
>NW_023462879.1:0-16600 GCF_013731165.1 Rhagoletis pomonella | reverse complement strand
AAGGTCTTAAAATGATCATATAGATGTCCCTCATTGAAAAGAGTGTGGTTTTTCAAAAAATACACTTGGTGTCTCAAATATGGCATCTAAACTAACCGCAAACTAAATTTTCCCTTACAAATTTTGTGCTACCGCGGAACCCAACACTAAAAAGGAAAATGTATGAATCATTTTCCTGTGCGGTTCTTGGGCCGATTTTTACGAATCTGAGGTCAGGTTGGAAAAATTCAAAATGGCGGACCCAAAATGATGGCAAAAAAATTAAAGTCGATCCGATTCATTTGAAATGTTTTCCGCGGGGGGTGTTTGGGGTTGGTGATAAAGAATCTGAGGTCAGACTGGATCCGCCATATTGGGTCCGACATTTTGAATTTTTCCAACCTGACCTCAGATTCATAATAAGCGGCCCCAATAATCCCAGAGGAAAACGTTTCAAGCGATCTACTTTAATATTTTGGCCGCCATATTCGCTTTTAAGAAACATAAGAATCTGCTGTTACTTTTTTTTATCAGTTCATCGGAATATTTATTTTTTATTTATTTTTTATTTTTTATGTATGTTACCATAGCTTTGGACTACGTCAACCGATTTCGATAATTCTTTTTGCATCGGAAAGGTAGTGTCTCAGAGGTGGTCCCATCTGGTTAAGATCTGATCAGTGGATCATGAGATATATATATATATATTTTTTTTTATATGAGAGTTGGAGTCGGTTTTTTTTTTGCTAAAAATTACTGCTTCTTGTTTAGTGTTGGGTTCTCCAGTGGCACAAAGTTGTAAAGCAGAATATAATTTACGGTTAGTTTAGACACCATATCTGAGACGCCAGGTTGAATTTTTCAAAAGGCCACACGGTTTTCAATGGGGGCGTCCATGTGATCATTTTAAGACTTTAATCTTTGTAATCCGTCCTATAAAACTTTGGCCATCGTACTGTACCGGTTGACGTAATATGTAGGTGAATTTCACGTCGCTTCCCTTACATCGCTATGTTTGGCACCTTCCCGGTCGTGATCTAAATAAGCGTCGTACAAAAAAGTAATTCTCCACAACTTTGCAATTTCAATGTGCTACGTATTTTCAACAGAAATTGTCGAAAAATTACGAAAACCGTGACAATGTAAAATCTTTCGCAGCTTTTGCTAATTATTTACAATAAAAATGTTTTTTTTTTAACCTTCTATACGACAAATGTGGGAAATTCAGTTCTCTATAAATAAGTTTGCAAATCGCAAAAAACCTAAAATATAAGATGGCGGAAGGTTGCAGTATGAAAGTTAGGAGCGAATAAAAACCAAACATTTTTCCTTAATTTTTAAAGTTTTGAACATCACTAATTTCCACTATTTCAAAATATATAAAATTAAATCTATTTAAAAATAAATTGATAGCGCATTTGTTGCAATCGAATACGGTCTTGAATTTATATTGTGCATGTACCGGAATTTCAGATTTTTTGAGCAGTGTGGCTAAGGAATTCATCAATACTAGTAATAAGCCCCCGAAAGTCGGGTGAATGCATTAAAGAAATACTTGCAGATATTATCTATGTAAGTATTTAAACATAAGTAAAAAATAAAGCGTGAAATTCATGAATATACTTCAGTGAAAGACAATAATGATTCTTGTATTACTAGAGACCTGATAACCCAAGATAATTTTTAAGTTATTAAAGGGCATTACTCTACTCATATCTTCGTACAGTGGGCCTTGAGAAAACAGTAATTTTTTGGGTGCAGTCCAACCTTTCACAACATCCGTCCACGGGCTTTACTGGTCGTAGTCTGATATGCCAAAATCACTTAAAATTGGCGCCGGCCTATTTGGATCGTTCATTTAAAAAATCACACCAAACAATTTTTAAAGTTTTGAGTTTTACCGTCGTCCCGGGTCCTTTAAATTTGTCCGTAATATCCTACACTGACAATAAAATTTCGCAAAAGTGCTACGAAAAACTTTCGTAGTCTTGGTTTTTGTGCAATGTACGAAAGTTTCGTTCATAATACGAACACATTTTTCACAACGGAACAAGATTTTACGAACCATTCGTAAATATAACGAAAGGACTTTCGTAAAGCCTTTTTTCAGTACAATTTACGAAATCTTTCTGTACGAATAATTTTATATATTGTACGAAGGCATTCGTAATATTTACGTATGGTTTTAAAATTTACGCAATCTACAATTCTGTATTCGTACAATTTACTTAATACTTTCGTATAAAGTACTAATGCAGAAACATTTTTTTTTAATTCGTACAACAGACGAATATTTTCGTACAATATACTAAATTACCGTCAGTTTAAAATTCCATCATATTTTTATGTACTGCGTGTTATTGCGAAACTACTGGTTGGCTACTGTGAGACGTATAATATAATTTTAAAAGTTTTAAGAAGCTGTTGCTGGATAAAAATACAATATAAAATTAAATGTTAAAGCTGTGGATAAATGCTTTTAAGCATACAATGTTTTTAACATCGCCCACGCTGAGCCTTGCTCTGCAATTTGGGACTTCATAAATAGGCAATTTCATCAGTTAGCTATCAACGGCAATCCCAAGCCAGGAACAGACGCACTACTTAATCAAATTCTAAGTAAGTACATGTATGATTTTTCACTGAAATTTATAGTCGAGAAAGCAAACAAACATTGAAGAAGCTGCGAATCTGCCAAGTACCTCCCCATAAAAACATTGCAAAACATTTTGTTAAAGAAAAACGCTTAAAATTAGAAATAAAAGCAAAATAAAAGTGTTGTGTTATAACTCGTTGTATGTTTTTAACAGTGTTGTGAATGAAAGCAATCGGAAGTTCTACGAAACAACCGCAGTTTTTAGGAAAATAATTTCTTTAAATATACGAACTATTTTGTGCATTTTACAAAAATTTTGTAAAAAAATAAAGAAATAGTACGAAATGCTTTAGTAAGTAGTACGAAATTCGTTCGTAAATAGTACGAATACGTTCGTAAAATGTACTAAGATCTGATATCTCATATTTTCGTAGTATGTACGAAAACGGTTTTGTACAATCAACGAAAATTTTCGTGGCTCGAAATGACGAAACTTTCGTAAAATGTACGAAAGTTTTCGGTATATTTACGCATATTTTATTTTCAGTGTAGGTGTTTACAACAAAAAGTGATCTCAGCTATTTTTTATACCCGAGCGCACTTGTGCACAATAACCACGCCTACCTCCCATATAACGGTAATTTTCAGAAATACGAAAACTGCGATATTTTAGTAACTACTGAAGATTATTCACTCAAAATTGATATTTACAATAATTTTTGGACAAAAATTAAGAATATTATAAATTTTTGAAAAATGGGCGTAGCCACGCCAACTTATGGTTACATGTGTATATCTTGGCAACCGCTGCACCGATTTCTTCCAAACGTGGCATAGTTATTGGCCTTGGTACAGGATACCAAATGGCTCCGCCCGAACTTAGACTTTTTTACTTCTTATTTTTTGCTTCTGTGAAATATATTTCAAAACTATGAATAACAACAAATCCAGATCACAATTCCACAGAAAATTGGGTAATATTTTTCAATAGATTACACTGCTCACTGTCGACTTTGCCGCCACGTTTTACTTTTGTGTAACTGCAGCTTGCATTTTAATTTGATATATAACTTTACTCTTTAACCCTCTAGTAGGCTGAACCGCCTCCAGACGGTCGTTAACTGAACACCTTTTTAGTGCACCTATAATAATTTTTTTCTATATTCGAAGGCACGATCTTTAGACAAAAATCGTACCCTTACGGCGAAGTAAATTTGAATCCGTTATGTTAATCCGTTTTATTTTAATCGGCAGTTGAATCACAGATTTGAAGGACACGGTTAAAATTAATTATTTTTTGCTATTTAGTAATTTCGTAATTAAAGAAATTTTTTCTTTTGTAAACTTTTTTGATATAAAAAAATTCGGTGGATTTCGTAGTTAAAAGCACCGTATTTTAATATAAGTTATATAATTATGTCACCATTCGAAATGGAGAAAATTGCTTTCTAACACGGACCGTCTACAGACCGGCTTGCCGGCATATAAAAACACCAGTGTGCATTTTTGACCATCTGCAGATGGTATTGCCGGTTCGTAGGTCAACATTGTGTAAGAGAAAGCTGAAAATATGTGTAAGTATATCGGCGGGCCCGTCTCCAGACGGTCTTGGTTTTTCTCCCCTCTAGGAAAAAGTTACTGTCACAGATCGAAATGGACATCAGTTTTGGATTTCTCGTGCTAAAATCACCCATTCCTGAATTTTTCAACGCATAAAAAAATTGGCCTACTAGAGGGTTAACTGCTTAAGATGGCCCTAACTAAGTCGTATGACTGAGCAATTATATATAGAAGCATTGAGAATGAGTCAAGTAAATGTTTTAATGCTTATATTTTGTCACCTACTTCACCGATTTGAAAACTGATAATTTTTGGATAACCTATATAATAATAATAGATTCGCGCTTACCCATATGTTAGTGTTTGGCCGAGCTTCTCCTCCTACTTGCGGTTTTACGCCGACTCCGAACGGCGATTGTATTTTTATGAGAAGCTGTTTTTCATGGCAGAAATACACTCGGAGGTTTGCCATTGCTTGCCGACGGACGACCGCTGTTAAGAAAAAACCCTTTTTCTATATTTTTTGCGATATTGCTTTGACCAGGGTTTGAACACGGGTGCTGCGGAGTGGAAGTGCGCACTGCTTACCACTACACCACAGCGGTCGATATATATACTTGCACCTTAGTTTGATATATAACTCGATTATATAGCCACTCCAGATCGCCCTAACTAAGTCGTATAACTGAGCAATTATACATACGTATATTTTTTCAGAATTGATATATAAAATCGCTTTTTTGCAAAAAAAATGGTTTTTCAAGAAATTTTAGGAAAATGGGGGTGGCACAGCCCACTTATATAATATACGCGTATCTCAAAACCACTTGACCGATATCGACCAAATTTGGTACACACATTGTGCTTAGCCTCCTGTCTTGAAATCGGACAAAACCTAATCCCCCTAAAATATAGCTAGCTTTATGTTTTTTGATATCACCGTTACGTTGGTGGAGCCCTAGGTTTATAAAATTTGGTCGAGATCGGTCAAGTAGTTTTTGAGATACGCGTATATTATATAAGTGGGCGGCCCAACCCCATTTACCTACAATTTCTTGAAAAACCACTTTGTTGCTAAAGAGTGATTGTATATATCAATTTTGAATAAATTTAGATGAATTCGTTAGTCACACTGCTCAAAAAAACTGATAGTCCGGTACATACACAGTAAAAATTCTAGGCGTATTTAAGAAAGATTGCCAAACCTCGACAATTTTTATTCGATTGCAACAAATGAGCTATCAGTTTATTTTAAAATAGATTTAATTTTAGATAGTACTACATATTTTAAAATTGGGGAAATCAGTGATGGTCAAAACTTAAAATATTAAGAAAAAATGTTTGGTTGGTTTTTATTTGCCCGATGAAAACTCCCAACAAGCCAAGTCTGACGATAGATTACTATAAATCATCTCTTCACAGAATGTTCGTTCTTTAAAATTGAATGAAAACTAGTTATTCAAAATCTGATAAATCTACAAAACCGTACTGTCTTACCTAAAATTACAAGCCGCGACCTTTAAATGACTTCCGAATAATCTATAAAAATAAGCAATAATCTTTCTCATAAAATGGAAGGAAATGAAAAAAAAGTAAATTCGATGGGCACCCTAATGTACATACATACATTTGTATGTATGTATATTTGTAAGTAATTTTTGAAGACAAAAAAAACAGACATTGGAAACAACCTAGAAACACGACAGCAACGCCAACATAAAATGTAAGCAACTAAGGCAACAGCCGAATGAATTAAAACAACAACGATACATGCGATGTGGCACGCGTCTGCACAGGCTCTACGACTTTGCGCGGGTCTGTATGTTTATGGCGTTGTGTCGAGCCGCCATGATCACAAATCGCTTTAGCCGCTTGTTTTTGCTGGTGAATGCAATCAAGTGAGCGCAAAAAGCAGTAGGTGTCGGAAGACAACAATAACAACCTCTCAAAAATCAGGCATGACAAAAGCAACGAACAGTCAAAAAGTAAATGAGCAAAAAAAAAAGTTGAGCAAAAATAAATTCACTTTTTTTAAGCATGAGCCGCCACGGCTCCATCAACAACTAAATATTGATGCTGCAGCTCTGTTGTTGGCCTTAGCAATCTCCGGTCGAAGATTTTTATGAATGAATGCATTAAGCAAAGGTATAGCACGCTTCAAATACACATACCCTACAGTGAAAAAGGTGCATTAATGCATATACATACATACATTCATATATGCACATACGCACGCATATTAACAACAAGACATTGCATTCATAAACACAAAAATCAAAAACAACAAAAGCAACAGCTACTAAAATCAGGCGGCAGCAGAAAATTTACAAATTTATGAATGAAATCAACAAATTCGATACAAGTTTCTCGCTGTCACAGTTTTTGTACTTGTTTTATTGCAATCGTATATGTTGTTGTATGTTGAAGCTGAATGCAAAAGGTCTGCAACTATTGTTGTAGTTGTTGCAGCGGCTGCTGTGCACGCCCAACATTTATTTCAATAAGTTATGCAAATTTTCGCCAGCGAAATCACCCACCCAGCGGGGCAGGCAGGCAGGCAGGGAAGTTGCTTTCGACCAGCGACAGCGACTCTACCAGAAATCGGCGGCACGAAACCAGCTCCACCAGCGCAAAGCGACCGTCATTTGCGGTTTTTCCACGAAAAACTAAAAAGTTTCAGCAGAGTTTGCGGTTTTTTGATAAACTTATTACCTACACTTATCTTTGTTTTTATTTCGGCGATTGCCATTGATTCAAAAGCAAAGATGCGTGGGTCGTTGGGGCTTCCACCGGCTACATGCTGCAGCAGAAAAAGAAAAAATTTAACTAAGCCATAAAGCTTTTGAGTAAACCACAAAACCAAAAAAGTAGAGTAGGCTGTTATTGGCAAGAAGACCAGTGGCCAAGTTCCAGTTCAATAAAATATCGTGAACGGTTTTAGAAAAAAAATTAGTGTGTTGTGTATTTTTGTACAAGTGATGTAATGCACTTCGGGACCAAATATACACAACTAAGTAAATAAAGCATTTAATCGCCAGCTGGTCTATTGATTAACACACCAAAAAGCGCCAAACTATATAAATATTTGATCTTGTTTTTAAACCTTAGTGCGTGGGTTTTTCAGCGGCGCCAGTGAGAGCTGCATATATTTTTTATTAATGAACAGACATACATACATATGCACGTAAGTATTTGTATATTTTTATTCACTTTTAACACTTTTTAATACAGTCATTTCAATTTGTGGCAATAATTTAAAATTTTTAACTCACCAATTATTTATAGATGGTTTTATAATAAAAGGTTACGTTTGGCACACTTTGTTGTTAATTAAACGCGTCTACTACCTACTCAAAACTTATCTACATCACTCTATGTAGATATGTACATCCCCATATGATGAGCAAGATGATGTGGTGGGTGCTTGCATTTGGACAATTAAAGAAGTCTGATTTCGGAAGAAACAGACTTTACATACGTGACGGACACTGGTCGGAAGTTGAAAAATGCTGGGTAAAAGTCTAAAAGAGAAATTCAGTTTTTTGATTTTTTAACACCTGTTGATAACGTATGTATGTATGTATTCATCGATAACTTCTTCTTCTTGATTGGCGCTGTAACCACCTAAGCGATTTTGTCGTTTCTCTTCTGTGCCAACTGGTGCCAATTGGAAATGCCAAGTGAGGTCAAGTTCTTCACCTCTGTTACCAGCATCGCGACCCACGTTGAATATTTTCAGAACTGGGGCGTTCTGTTTATCCACACGACATGACCAAGCCAGCGTAGACGCTGTATTTGAACCAGCAGCACTATATTTATGTTGTTGTAAGGCTCTTACAGCTCTTCGTCCTTCATCTGCGGTATTCGCCATTGCCAACGCGCAAAGGCCCGCATATCTTCCGCATAATTTTTCTGTCGAAAACTCCAAGAGGCGCGTCATCAGATATTTTCATTGTCCAAGTTGTTGGCAAGAACGATTCTCCGTTCCATTTGAAGCATAATTGCGTTGGTGTTAATGCTGGCTCTTTAATAAACGCAATCATCTAACTTTTCAAACTTATAACCGTCAACAGTAAAACGCTTACTTTTCATCGGGAGGAGTTTTTCATAGCGGGCGCAAACACAACACACCCAAGGTTTTCTTCTTAGCTTCAGCTCGCTTTCAAACGGGCGTCTGGTTGCTACCCAGAGAACGGGATGAAACGATACCATACAGGTATCGATACTTTTACTTGGAAGTAGTATCGAAAGGAGGTATCGATACAAGACCAATATCGGCTCCAAAGTATAGGTACCTACTCACATCGATATGTTTGGCTATGAAGATATTCTGTATTCACCATACATAATCTGGCTTATACTGCGTCAACGCGAAGCGAGCAACGACAAAATGACAGAATGTTCGACGAATGACATAGAAGTTTCGACATCAAGAAACGTCAAGTGCAGGAATGTGGCAACAGCGAGAGAATGAGAGAATGATGGCAGAACGTTGATGAGCTGCCATAAATTCGAGCGCAAGTATATATGGGCGCTGCTACAGCGCACCAGAAGTTTAGATGCGAATCAGCAAGCTACAACTTAATTTGTAAAACAGAGATCAATTGTATTAGCAAGCTTTGTAAAGTCTTGTAAAATTCAAAGCAATCTTCGAGGAACTTCTGCAGTTTCGCGATTAGGAACAAACGAACTTTGCTGTTTATTCACATACATATGTGCATGTACATTAGGGTGGCCCAAAAAACACATGCGAAAGGTAAAGTCGGAATTTTAATGCTGAATAATTTTTTCGGTATAGAACAATCCTAGCGGTGAGAGCTTTAAAATTCCGACTTTGCTTTTTTTGACCACCACGGAGGATGGTTCCGTGCGCAGAAGTCCACGTAAGGGGGAAAGCCTTTGACTGCCATTCACCTGGGAGTGGCCAGAAGTGATTCTTGTGTCGCAGCTCACAACGTCCGGATATTTATATCCACGTATCCTCTGGGTAGCTACCAAACAACAGTTTGGGAGTGAGAAGGTGTAAAACATCGCTTGCGCTTGGTTTGGGTCCCGCCACGTTAAAACCTCGCCCAATGAAAAATAAGAAAAGGCCTCGGATGATGACGACCACGACAAACATATAAAGGAATATGATTTGAGGGTATGCAACTAGAATATCCGGACTCTTAATGGGAAGGTGCCACTGCCCGGCTGGCATCACCACCATCTGCTAGAGTTGCCACGAAAACGAGCGCAAATTCGGTGTTGGATTTGTGATGGGACTGCGCCCATGCTCCGACGTAAGAAAAGAACGAGGCGTCCAAGGATCTCTTCTATTAGCGTTTGGAGAGAACATATGAGCGCTGCCCCTGACGCGATATAAAAATCGTGCTTGGCGATTTCAATGGCAAGGTGGGTAACCACTGTATGAAAATTCGGCCTCCACGACGAATCGTCCGATAACGGATTGGGGCTGATCGACTTCGCCGGGGCCCGAAACATGATATTATGTAATAATAGTAAAGCATAAAAAGGTCCAACCAAATCGTCCAAGCTGTGATAGATGGAAGGCATTCTTCAGGTGTTTAAGACGTATGTACGCTCCTACGGCCAAACACCGACTCGGACTACCTTGTTACAGCCAAGAAACGCACTCGCTTCTGTGCAGCAAAACAATGCGGGCCCAACAATGCAAACAAAGCTTAACGTAGAAATGCTGCAATTACAACAGACGGCCAATTTATTCGCGACTCGACTCACACACCTGCTCCCTGAGAACGCTCTTCAACAAACACACATACATGAGCAGGGAGCAGCATTTCTCGCTCATTAAGTACCTCCACCGAAAGAACAACTGGTTTGAAGAGTGTCAAAAAGCTGCAGAGAAAAAATATGCCACCACGCTGCGATCGGGAGCAACGCGCGCCATGTGGGACCATTATAGGGAATTGAAGGTATGCCAAATTTGTTCCCGACCGTGAAGTAGTTTTTGAGATACACGTATTATAAGTGGGCGGTGGCACCCCCATTTTCCTAAAATTTTAGGAAAACCAATTTTTTGCTAAAGAGCGGTTATCAAGACTTGATCCAGGTAAAATTTATCCGACATAGCAAGCAAATTCCAGTTATGTATTTCATTGAAGGTGAACGAATATGAATTTGCACAAAGTTTGTGAGTCGATTGCCGTCTGATGGTTATTTCTTTCAGCTACACAACATACTCAAATGTTACAGAAATAAACTTTTAAAATTTCTTCACCACTTCTTTCCAATACGGAATTTGCGCACTGCACTTATGTGAGTGTTAACATGCTCTTACACATGCGCTAACGACTGTGTGTATGGTGTTCCAAACGACGTGTGTCGCCCTTGGCTGTCATTTGGCCAAAATGCCACAATTCGTTTATCACCTTTCAATTGCAACAATGCGTGTAAGTGCGATATCGCATTGATGCGCAGCACCTATATACATACATATATACATATGTATGTAAAATACACTTACACACGTCGCGCCAGTGATGCAGATACAGATATAACTTAAGTACCAAGGCACAAAAAAGTATAATACAAATGTATGGACGACTCTCCGAGGACATGTGTTCGTCTGTCTGTCTGGCCTTTCATTACTCTGTCCTTTGCATCGCCTTGCTGGCGAACTGTGTTCGCTGTCAAATGACAAACGCATTAAAAATACTTAAAGTGTTGCCAAACACTACTGCCAACGACAATTGTCAACTGGACAAGAACACATTGTTGTGGTACTTATAGATATCACCAAATATAAAAAAAAACTACTCAAGTTAATAACAACAAGGCAGTCAAAATGCAGACAATCCGGCAAAACAAAAAACTAGTCAAGCTTTGGGTCGCGCAGTCGCGACAAATTCGCCGATTGCCTCGTTTCGTCAACAACAATGTGCCAACTTGTGCCGGCGATAATAGTTTATGGCTTTGCGACGTTTTTTACGCCGTCTATAGGCGGACGACGAACGACGGACGAGCGTGAAGTGGAACACCACAGGACTGGACAGATCTAGCGATTGAGATTGAAGTAACGCCATGGCGCGATCAATACGGCTGGCAATGACGATGTTATTTAGCGATTATTTTGACAACGATGGAAAACACTGCAACTGGGCGGTCGTTGGTTGATACGTGAGCGATCGTCTGATACGCTAGAGACCATCGAGTATTGCTATTATTATGTATGTATGTTCGGTGAAACGTGTGGTATATGTACATGCATTTATGGAACTCATTCAGGACGCTTTTTATTAGGGAATTTCCAACAAACGCGCGCGAATGACTCAGTTATTGCTTGTCTACTAAGTACTTAGTACTAAGTCATATCCCTGTAGGGAAAGTTAGGAGTTGTGGGTTTGCTTTTTACAAGTTCCTATTTTATCTTTTTTCCATATTATCCGGCTATGTATCAGTATCAATCAGCAGAAATTCGTCATATAAGTTAACATAATGTTTACCTATTCCTCACCAGTGAAATAAATATATATTTAATTTCGCTTTGGACGCTACACGAGTGACAGCGTGGAGAGCTGTCATACACTTTTTCAAGGACGAGCTGCAGGGTTGGTCAACAACCAGTTCTAGACTTTTTAAGGCAGGATGGCCAGCCATTAGACACACCGCTAAAGAATTTGATATCAATATAGGAGGTAAGCATCTACTCTGATGGCCAAGCGGCTATCAGGGCCCTGAGCACACTGTTAGACATTCATTGGTATCAGACCTGTATATCTAAATCATATGTTACCTGTAGTTTACCATTGAACAAAGGAGTCTAATGACAGCTCAAAGTAGTCTGAGCGAAACCTAGGACTTTGGCAATTGTAAGGTCCTTCCATCATGCCCAGATGGATCAATGTCGGTGAAAGGAGCTCTTAATACATACATGCAAAGCCACAACTGAAAACTAATTGAGATTAAACAGCTATCTCAGAAAATTTGCGATTGACTCTCGTTGGTGGCAGGTAATAACTAGACAACGGAAATACTGGTTCGAAATAAATTCAATTGACATTATTACCTTTTCAAAAGCGAAACAAAGTCAACAAAAGCTTTGAAATAAAGTAAATGATGCTGTTTCCTCATTCAAATGGAAATAGCATCAACAATGTTTAAAGTATGTCGATTCAAAGAAAAAATATGTTGTTCTTTCATCGTTCGTGAGAGATGAACATACAATGTGAATGTTGTTACAATAAACACTGCCCGTAAGAGTTTTTTTTTCATAGATGAATGAGGTTGTTGCAAAATCCTTAGTTCTATTTATCAACACATAATCAACAAATGTAATGCATGGCGATTTAATTATAAATAACGCCCTTCTCCCGATCGAGAAACTGTCACAGAAAGCACGAAATAAGCACTTCCAATTACAATTTTAACCTCTGATGTATTGATAAGCTTGTATAAAATATTTTTAAAAATCATCGAAAACTAATTTATAACGAAGCATTGGAGTTTTAGCTTCTAGACACAGGAATTTCATCGAGTTTAGGTGAAGTTTAAGTTGAAGATGATGACAAATCTGATTCAGAATAAATTTTATGCAATAAATAAAAAATTTTCCTGATACAAACGTAAACCATGAGCAGTTAAAATTATTTTTCGCAAACATTTTTAATGAAGTAATAAGTTAGCTAGTCATAATTTTTTATACCAAACGCTTACACATCATGCCAGGTCATTTTATTACTCAACGATAAATTTACTTATTTATTCAATAATAATTGGCACCAGGCAGTCACAAAACTTTCCATAAATAATTTTGGCCAGCTTTTGAAGGCAAAAATACCCCTATGTGCGTCGTACGGACTACACGCACATAATTTTTTCCGCAGAAAATTTAAATAACAAGTAATTTTTAAGCAAAAAACAAAACCGACTTCAATTCTCATACAAAAATTTAAGATAATTTCTTCATGATCCGACGATCGGATTTAAACCAAATTAAAATGGGACCATAACATCTTTACTTTAAAAAACGAATTATAGAAATCGGTTAACGTGGTCCAAAGTTATAAAAAAAATATATTCCGATTAATTGATAACCTTTCTCTTTTTTGTGAAGGTGGTTAAAAATAATCAAGTGTTATTTCAGTTTAAGAGAACTCTTTTGAAAAATTTAACCATTTCGAAATTGATTTAATTGTTTTTAATTGATTTGGCAATACATATGTATGCAGATCCATAGATATGTATGGAATGAACATAATATTATATACATACAATGCATATACCTATGTACCTATTTTTGTACCCAAATTCTAGCGAGTTGTCATTAATATTTATGACAATTAGTGATTTTAGCAAGTGTTGCCGTTCGAATTTTTCTCACATAAGCAGATCAGCAAGCATAAAACTGTTACTGAACTTAATTGCAATAAAATTGCATTTTGGATTTTTAAAGCAAAGCGATAAAAACGAAAAAATCGCATATTCAATTTATGTACATACCTACTGTCTTTTGCTCAGGGCCAATGATGCTTGCCATTTAAAGTAATTAGTCAGGAAATGACCCCGGTCATCAAAGTGTGGTTGTAAAAAATATCGACAGTCACACACTAGCGTGCAGATCGTGTGACCCCAATGAGACGTAAATTGCCATAAAGCGCCAGCTAACCATTTTAGCAACGCAGATTTCGCAAACCGACAAATGCGACTTCAATTATTAATTTCATTTAATTAGCAGTTCTAAAAGTTTGTGCAATTTGTAATTCCCATAATAAAGTACACACATACATATTTGCATGCCTTTATGTAGGTACATACATATATAGATTTATGTAAACACGAGCTTACCCTGCAAGAAAACTTTGAATTATTGCAGCAGTAAATACTCGTCATCAAAATTAATATTTTTCAACCAATTATTTCGCGGCAATTAATAAAAGAATTCCTTTTCAACCGATCTTCTAAAGCTATTTTATTATAATTTAATAATAATAATTATAGAGTGGCGCTTAGACATATGTTAGTGTTTGGCCGAGCTTTTCCTCCGATTTGTGGCGTGATGTTGTCACACAAAGCGGATGGACCTACAGTTTTACGCCGACTCCGAACGGCGATTGTATTTTTTATGAGAAGCTGTTTTTTATGGCAGAAATACACTCGGAGGTTTGCTATTGCCTGCCGAGGGACGACCGCTGTTAGTAAAAAACCTTTTTCTATATTTTTTGCAATGTTGCTTTGACCAGGGCTTGAACCCAGGCGTTGAGGAGTGGAAGCGCGTAAAATTAAGAAATTAAGAAAACTGCTTCACTGTAATTGCTTTGTACAAATACCCCAAAACGTAAGACATTTTTTTAAATTATAGAAAATTATGTTTATCCAGAATTCTTATTGATCTTACCATAAACTTATTCTTAAGATCGTCCTAAGTAAGGGGTACTCGTCCGCGTGCGACTTTTAAAGCAGACATTCTTCAAGGAAGCAGGAAATTATCGCTACTAATCTGAGTAATAATAACAATAGGCATGTTTTATTCAACCATCACAAGCAAATAGCTAAATCTTGGCTAAATTAAACGAAATTAGCTCATTTCCTATGCTAGCCTAATTTTGACAGTTGTTTGACTGCAAATAGTGTCAGAGTAAGTTTTTGCCTCTTTCTGATTGGCCGAAGGAGAAAATTTCTGCTGCTGAATGGCAATGCCTCTTGTTCAATATACAAGCCAAGATAGCTTTTCATAAGCCAATATAATTATGTTGGCTAAGTCCTCCATACAAAATAAGCTAATAGCTTAAATTTCTGGACAAATAAAACACGGCTAATGTAATAGTAGAAGATCCGAATAAGGCACGAACTTTATGTTTAATGCATTAAATCTATTCTATGAAACTTAAAGTGTTAAATATTTCGCGAGTGGGTTGTCTGCAAAAATCCTGGCCAGAATATTTTTAATTAAATATATAGTTTTTCTTTTTAATTTTGCACTCATTTGATTAATGAAAAAAATAACATAAATATATACCAATCAAAAGCATAAAGTCTATAAGCATAGCCAGATGGCAGCGGTGATTCGGATCACGTCTTTAATTCGGAAATGGAAAAAAATTTGGTGCGGCAATTATTAAAGCTAATTTTGGTAGATTGTGCTAAAAGTTTCCATCAGCTTCAGATTTTGAGAAAAACGATGTCAAAATGTTAAAAAATTTAATTTTTTGCAATATTTGAGAAGATCTAGCAAGGAAACAAAAGGTGATAGAACCTTCTGCTTGCGCTTAAATTAAAGCTAGAACTCTCGACTACTATCCCTGAACACACCATCACTGCAAATTGAACTGATAGTTACTTATAAGCATTTATCGAACAATAAAAAATACTGAAAATTGTGCTTTTGAAAAAAAAAATAATAATAATAATTATTCCAAAATCAGTTTTCGCTGTTCAATAAATGACTATTACAGGCCTATTCTGCGTTGGTAACAAAAATTTTGTTACCCGTAAATAAAGTTGCTATCAAGTTTTAAACCCTTTTTGCATTCTCCACACTCTTGAAGCCGGTTAATTTTGTTACCACCTCTTGAGCAGGTAACATAATATTGCCCCGTGAAATATATAACACCAGAATTTCTGCAAAACTAAATTGTTGGTAACAAAATTAGCTTGTTACAAAGTTTTCGGTTACAAGCAGAATAGGCCTGTAACTGACCATCCGATCAAGATGCAGGGATGGTATTTTCAGGGATTGTAGTCGAAATTCTCGCCTTCATTTCTATCTTCGTTTGTTTAATCACGGTAGGTACTCAACCTTCGCCAAAATCAGTTTTTGCTCTTGATTAAATGACTATAAGTGACCGGGGGTGGACCCTGCAATTCTATTTTTCAACATATATCCTGTATATAAATTTAAAAATCAATTTAAAACTTTTACAGTTTTGATAGTTTTGAATTTCTTGAAGTTTCCCATTTTAAATAACTTGAGTGGAATTTAAAAACTTTCAAAACTTTGTGAATTTGAGAAATTTTAGTAAATCACAATAATTCAATACAATGATGAATACTAGATTTCTAGAAATTTTTTATTTTTAAAAAATTTTGAGAATTGTAGGATTTCTAACAAATTTTTTCTAAGTATAATTGTCGAATATACAAAATTGATCAAACGAAATTAAAAGTTTTCGAATGTTGAAAATATTTTCATATTTCGTCGTTTTTGAAAGCTTAAACAATTTTCGTAATACTTGAAGATTCAAAAAATTTTTGGACGTTGATGTTTTCAAAATTTTCAAAAAATTTAAAATTATCAAACTTTGTTATAAAAAGTATAAAAATTTTGGAATTTTTCAAAAATGTTAATATCTTTTTGAATTCTAAGAATTACCTATTTCCCCTGCCTGGGCCCGCTACTGCCTATATGCACTATGAAAACTTCAAGTTATAGTCGTGGGACAGCCCGAATGGAAAGCATTGTGATGTATTAGTTTAACTATGTTCAAATCGTCAATTGTTTAGTTC